>NW_022589731.1:11217092-11378645 GCF_004348235.1 Phoca vitulina | reverse complement strand
GTGTGTGCGTGTGTGTGCGTGTGTGCGTGCGTGCGTGCGTGTGTGTTAGAGAGAGAGATCTTGTGCAGCTGTGCAACCTCTCAGAGTCTCAGCCTCATCTATGAAATGGGGTCTGCTTTCTTTTCAGGGATATTGTGACGAATAAATATGTGCCTAGATGTTCAAATGCTTTTAAATTAATATATAAGGTGTTCTGTTATATTCTAATGTAGGTAAAATATGTATTCCCACAGTAAAGGAAAAGCCAGTTCAACTACTATGCTTTAAATCAAGTTTTGTTTTTTTTTCAAAGCAAGGTCTTCAATCTATGTAGAAACAAAAGAAAATCTAGCTTTCATCTTGCGTGTGTTAGCACTCTCAAAAGCCTTATGAAAAAGACACGAATAAAAAATATGATGATTTGGCGCTAGGACTAAATTCCAGAAGTTCATGTCATTGCATGTCCCTTAATCTATGAAATTGTCATTAAATTGAAGATTTTACCTTACCTTTAAATTTTTTTTTTTAATTTAAGATTTTAAACTCAACTACACAAGACAGCAGTCAGTACTGGAACTGAATGTGTTAACAAGGGCTGAAGGTTGTAACTGCAACATAAGTCAGCATTTATTAGAAATAACACAAAACTTGTAAAGCAAATACATCGGGAGTCTCAAAATTGTTACTCTAGCATTAATGACACTCAGCTTAGACCTCTTACTTTCTCAGTAAGAAACAACACAACGGTGCATCACTCCACGGAGAAGACGTCTCGCGCACACAGCAGGGCCCCCCACCTGAGAGCTACCTGCCCACAGAGGTCAGTACAGCCCAGAGCGGGACTTGCAAGTGGGCTGACAGGTTGTGCTTCAGCCAACAAGAGTGCACGGATGAAGTAAATCAAAAGATCCCTTGCTTTTGGCTGGAATTATATCAATTAGACAAGGCAGGAAGGACAATTTAATTTTAATCAGAAATTCTAATTGGCTACTAATCACAAAGTAATTTCTGAGGGCTATCTTGGAACAAAGCACCCCAGACAGTAAAAAAGCAGGGGAAGTGTTGTTTAAAACTCATGAATTATTGTCTGTAAGCACTAGAATCACCACGGCCAAGGCAGAGGAGGTTTTATTTGGAAATGAAATACACTATCAGGGCAGCCCATTTTTCATTCTTGGCCCTTTAGAACCTCTTCACAAAAGGTGCTAAACAGGGGAACCTGGGTGTAGCATCCGACTCTTGGTTTTGGCTCAGGTCATGATCTCAGGGTTGTAAGATCAAGCCCCATCAGGCTCTGTGCTCAGTGGGGAGTCTGCTTAAGAATCTCTCTCTCCCCCTCTCCCTCCCCATCCCACCTCTGTGCACTCTCTTTCTCTAATAAATAAATCTTTTAAAAAAGAAAAGTGCTAAACATTTTTATAGCATTATGCATAAGTGAGTTCATTTCACATCTAGACACAAAGAATTTGAGGCAAAGTTTTATTTCACAACAATTTTTACAAGTCCCTCCATGTTATCAATAACAGGAGCATTCAGAATCAAACAACAGTAAGGTGAGTGGTTGCAACCTGAACACCCCTGGACTTGGTCCCATTAGCAGAGCCAAAGTAAGATTATCAAATTAAATCTAGGAAGACAGCAAAAACATTACAACCAGACCTCAGATCATCAGGTCACAAAATAAAGAACACATCATCAGTTCTACCCTAACATGCCTAGAGATGTCCTGCTGATGGTTACAGAAGTGGTGAAAACATCAAATTTAACTTACTTAACTTTTTAACAATTTTTTCATTTCAATAAATTTATTTTGATTGGTTGGATTGTTTAAGAGGAAGAGAAGAATCTGTTCGTGTTTTTCAACCTATGGGTGAAGAAAAAAATAGTATTATTTAATTTCTAAAAATGTAAGGAGTACACTTTCACTTCAAGGAAATTCTACCCACTTGTTTCCGTAACGCTGTGCAACAGCAATTCATCCTGCACGTCCTTTCTAAAAGCAAATACAAAAAGCCATTAGAGAATACACACCATAACTAACAAAAAAATTAGGCATGGGTTCTAACTATAAAGGACTTGATCGATTAACTTCTCATTTGGGCTTTAATATTCTCTACTACTGCACCCTGGGTTTCACCAAATTAACGGCCCCATCTCCAAGGTTTTAAGTCTTTTGCCTATCATATATGGGATATCTCTTTGGCCAAGGGTAGGCCTGCCAAATAATCACCTCATGAGATATCCATAAGGTCCAATCTGAAAAATACAAACTCCTCTCCTCCTTTGGTCAGGATCGAAATTAAGTTGGAAATAATTCTGAATGCGAGACATTTCTGAAGCTCTCAATATCAATGCTATCACCAATGTGATCAGCTATGCTGCTGAGCCTAAGCTAAGGAAAATCTGGCCTGGGAGGTCTGCTTCTATCCAGTGGGTCCCCTCAGGGGCAATGTGAGTCGCACCTTGCCACTGGATTTGCAAGGGGGGGGTGATAAAGGGAACGTGACCACAGAGAGTAAGGAAAAACCAGGTCACCTACATAGATAACATCTGTTTTTAATTACACTTATATCTGTCATTAATTAAACTTGAAAAAAATACCTGTACTTAAAGCACTTTGCTTTTTAGATGTGATGTTTTTTGCCAGACCATATGTCACCAGCTTTTCAGCTATATTGATAGTACCATTTTCAGAGCATTTCTCAACCGACACTGTATGGACATTCTTGATAATTCCTTTTACAGAAAGCATTACACTCTGATTCAACATGAAATTTTTAAGTAGTTCTATTACTAATTGAGAGCAGCTTCCATTCAATTCCATTAGTCCTGGGAAAACAACTGAGTATTAATCTTTGAGTCCCTTTAAAAAAGATAAATATTTACATATATCGTCTAAAGACAATAAGCGGAAGTCTCACTTACTTTAGCTGGGCTTAGGTATGCTTTGATATACAATTGCTGTTGCATTAAAAAAAATCACTCAATAGATATTCACTGATCCCTATTATGTGTCAAGCACTAATCTAGGTCTAGAGGGCATAAAAAAGACAATTCTCTGCTGCCAGGGACATATGTCTGTTATAATGGGAGAAGCAAACAAAATTTTCCAACTCTTTCTCCGAGGCAAAACCAAAGCAGACTACGAGGAAATGAGTGAGCGCTCATCTGCTGGGACCACTAGGTAATGAAATCAGGAGTAAGGGTAAAAAGCTACTTTAGCATTCCCATTCGCTTTATTCAAACACCAGCTGAAGAGCTGAACATGTGCAGATACAGTTCACAGAAAAGTAGTCCCAAATGGTGTCATCTCTGGTCTCTCAAGAGAATGCCGTGACAGAGCGGAGAGACCCTCAGGTAAGGGTCAGATGGCCCAGTTCCCCCGGCCCTGCCACTTTTAGCTATGCAGCCTGGGGCCACACACAATCTCTAAACAACAGTGGGTAACAATGTAATCTTTGTGAGAATGAAATAAGGGATGAAAGATAAGAATTTTTTTTTGTAAACTCTGAAATGCCCATCTGATTCAGACATGGGGCTATAAAACAGAGGAGGAAAAAAAAAAACCACACAGATATCCCAATTGGAAAGTGACTTAACTGCCTACCTCCGAGGGAACATTTAATAATTTGGAAAGGAAGCTCCAGGTGGCTGGTGGAAATTGGCTGCACTCTGGAAAGAGGCAGAGTTTCAATGTTTCCATAGTCTGCATAGAGTACTTTCACATCAACATCTGATGCCCCCAGAACAATGGCACGGTACCAGAAGTCATCACCTGAAAATATAATGCAATCTCAGGTAAGAAGTTACATGCAACGACCCCCTCCCTCCCTTAAGATGGTTATTCACAGTTACATTTACATCAGTGAGAAATTCATGCCAACATTTCTGGTTAGAGTCCAGATGAAACAAAAGCATCACCTCTACTCCTTCTAGATCCTACTAAAAAGACAATTACGTGATTAAAAAGAAAAAGGCACAAAACCACAAGGATAGAGGACAAGAGAGAAGACAGTATAATATTGGAAGCTGGAAAGCAGATGGCAGGAATGGAAATGATTTAGCAGAGCTCAACCAAAGCTGGCTATGGGAAAGCAAAGCAACATCTTCCCTGGCATCTTAAATCCCCAAGCCCTAATAATTAATGCATTCCAAAGTAGTAGTAAGAATGGAACTGAAAATGAGGACTGGGTAAAGAAAGCAAACTTATTTCCCAAGACAACTGAACAGACTTTAGTTTACAAACACATTTATAGGTAATACTTATTTTTAAAGTTGCTAAAGAGGATGATCAGTTTTATGTTCACGTGTTTTAATAAAACTTAGAATGCCCTCCCCATTTCAAGGCATCTGCTCCTGCTCAAGGGCAGAAGACTAGAGGTTTCTTCTCCGGAGAGGATAAACCAGGTAGACTACCGGACTCAGGAACATGAGGCAGCACAGAGGAAGTTTACCGAGAACACTGCTGGGGGACCTGTGCACACCAAGCAGGAGACCACCATCCCAAGGCAAATGCACTTCAAGATACCAACAGCAGGAGTCCCCAGGGAAATGGCAGGGCCCCATCACCCAATAGTAGAGGCCACCAGTGCACAAGCTCTGCCCACAAAACAGCTTCCAATTAACTTCTAAGTGCCCCATCGAAGTGAGCAGCAAAGGATCAGCAGGCATATGAAGAAAGCTTCCAACATGGCAGAGAAGACCAAACCAAACAGGAACTCAAAGAAACAGGGAGAAGACAGGGACAATTAGAAGAAGGATATTAACACCCCCAGACAAATTGATTTCCATCCTTGAAATAAGAGCAAGTCAGTATTGGGGCGCCTGGGTGGCTCAGTTGTTAAGCATCTGCCTTCGGCTTGGGTCATGATCCCAGGGTCCTGGGATCGAGCCCCATGTTGGGCTCCCTGCTCCGTGGAAAGCCTGCTTCTCCCTCTCCCACTCCCCCTGCTTGTGTTCCTGCTCTCCCTATCTCTCCCTGTCAAATAAATAAATAAGATCTTTTTAAAAAAAGAGCAAGTCAGTATTAAAGACACTTGAAAAGACAAACAAAAGAGCTATTGAAACTAGAGATGTGGTATCAGAAGTGAAACACTCAATAAACTGGAAGATAAAACAGAGGAACTCTCCTGAAAAAATAAGCAAAAAAGGTGAAAGAGAAAAGAGGAAACTTAGCAGAAGAGTTTCAAGTCCAACATTAGAATATTTGGAGTTCCTGGGGCACCTGGGTGGCTCAGTCAGTTGAGCGTCCGACTCGATTTTTAACTCAGGTCATCATCTCAGTGTCTTGAGATCGAGCCCAGTGTGGGTCTCTGTGCTCTGGGGGTAGTCTGCCTGAGATTCTTTCTCACCCTCTCCCCTTGCCCTTCCCCCTCCCCCCGCTCTCTCTTCAAAATACATAAATCATTTTTAAGACACTGCTCTGTCCAGTGATTTAAGACACTTAACGACTGAGCCACCCAGGTGCCCCTAAATAAATAAATCTTTAAAAAAAAGAATTGGGGCGCCTGGGTGGGTCAGCCGGTTAAGCGGCTGCCTTCAGCTCAGGTCATGATCTCAGGGTCCTGAGATCAAGCCCCGCATCAGGTTCCCTGCTCAGCAGGGAATCTGCTTCTCCCTGTCCCTCTATCTGCTGCTCTGCCTACTTGTGCTCTCTGTCAAATAAATAAACAAAATCTTTAGAAAAAAAAAAAAAAGAATATTTGGAATTTCTAACAGAACAGAAAATGAAAGAAGGGAATAAAAAAATTTCAGAAAACTTTTTCAAAACCAAAGCTCATCAATTCCTAGACTTAAGGGCCCACCCATTAAAAGTGCCCAACACAATGGTAAAAACTAATGCCAAGTCCCATCATGAATTTCAAAACATGGAATGAAGAGATTACTATAAATTCCAGAGAGGGGGAAAAAATACGTACAAAGTTTGGAGAATCTAAATGACCTGTCTTTTGACCAGCAACATCAACAGCTTTAAGAAACCATAAAAGCAGGGCACCTGGCTGGCTCAGTTGGTGAACTTTGAGACTCTTGATCTCGGGGTTATGACCTTGAACCCCATGCTGGATGTAGAGATTACTTAAGAAAAATTTTTTTAAAAAGCAGTGCCTTCAAAATTTTAAGGGAAAGATGATTTCCAATCTAGAATTCTATATCTAGGCAAGCTATCCATTAACTATTAAGGTAGAATAAAGACTTTTTCAAACATGGGAGAACATAGGGAGATAACAGAAAATTTATCTTACACATACCTTTTCTCAGCTTCTGGAGGATGGGATATACCCAAATTTTAGAATAAATCCAAAGTAAGGATTTCAGAAAACAAGGTGAGATGAGAGAGGGAGAAACTGAGAAAACATGGTGGGATGGGAGGGAAATCTGTGAAACATGAGGGAGTAGTGTTGAAACAACCCCAGTAAGATGATGAAGGGAAACGTCCAGGGTGATGGTTCACGTCTAGAGGACAAGCAGTCTGGGTAGAAGGTCAGAAGGCAGCAAGCGCTGGTAATAGAACAAAAGCTGATAAAGTACATGAGGTTTCACTGGGAGAATCTGCACCAATGCAGAGAACTTCAGATAATCAGAGAAAGTATACAGAACACAACAATGTTGTAGTGTACTATGTGGCTAGGCTGTGAATAGTGTTTATGCAATTCCAAGAAAGTAACAGAAAATACTTATCTAACCAAAAATTGTGACATATTTCTATCAGGAAGAAAGGGAGGGAAAGTGTAGATCCCGTTATCATCCAAAAGAAGAGCAAAACTAAACATAATACATTTAACCGTAAATCTAAATTTAAATTAAAAATTTTTTTAAATGAACTCTATGTGGGCAACAGACCGAAAGCATTTTAAATCCGTTGCTGGCAAGAGGAAGATGAAATTGGCCCACTCACAAACTTTTGGCACATACGGACATTTCTTTAAGATGCCTACAGAGCAATATGCTTCCGGAACTTACAAAACAATTTTATATCCTTTGACTCAGGAATTCCCCAAATTTCTGCCCAAGAATATTCACTCCAAGTGTTATTATTACAAAAAGAAATTTGTTAACATGAAATATTAAACAACAGGACAATTGGTAAGTGTACCTGATTCAACAAGTCTTTTAAAGGCATTTATTCCTTTTTTAGTACATTCATAAAGTTCTACAAATTATTTGCAACTCTTCCATATATAAATGTTATTGGTCAACCATATACAGTAGAGTTTCTAGAGCTGACTATCTCAAAGTACTGACAGATTTGTAGTTATCTACCTATATCCTTACCTAAATATAATCTATGGTTATAAAACAGAAAAGCTGGATGACCCCAGCACATGAATTAAACCTACAACCTTGCTTTTAATTTCTTTAACAAAATGAAATGTGCACCTAATATAACAGAATACACAAGATTTCATGTAAAAGAGAACAAAACATTTCCCCTTTAATATTTTACTTAAAAGAACCTTACTGGTGTATTTGGCACAGCACGCATCTCCAATTTTGGGTCTGTAAGACACTCGGCTTTTCTGAGTATTGCAATATTCTAACAATTCAGCTGTCAATATACACAATCTTTCCTGATCTTCTGAAACATAAAAAAGCAATCTTTTGTGAAGAAATTTTCAATGCTGTTTAGACAGTATACAAAAACAATGTCAAATAGAATCACTCAAAAAAACCTGTTTACATTTATATTTTAAGAATACATAAAACCACTAGTGGTTACCTTGTACAAAAGGGATCTAATACTGGGAAGGGGTAAGACGGAAGCTTCTGGAAAGCTAATTTCTAGATCAGGGTGGTTATACTAGTGTGTTCACACTACAGAAACTTATTAAGTCATACTTTCACGATTTTTTGGTATACTTTTCAGGAAGTGTGTTATAGTTAATGAGATAAAACAAAGTACTTCTAATTCACCAGGATTCAATAACCCTAAGTCCCTGCTTTCCACTACACAGATTAAAGATGATGATTTGTAATACTGGAGATAGATTTAAGAGCACTTGTTGGTATCACCACAATTTGTGGTCTTACAATTTGAAACAAAGGTTCACTTTCTCAACCTCCAAGTACCTGCAATTATTTTGAATAGCCATCACCCAACTTGCACTAACTCTCCTTCTGACACTAAAGGATAAACTCAAATATACTGAAGAGATTTCTTAATTATAAACTTCCATGAAACAAGAAAACATTTATATGCTACTTTTCTTCAGGATTAGGCCCAGTATAAAACATTTCTCTAAATTTCTAAGCTATAGTATTATAGACTGATTTATAAAGTACTTTTTCAATGTAACAAATTTTCTTAAAAGGTGTAGATGGTTAGCTTTGTAAATGCAATTCAATATAGATAGTATCTATTTTTTGTGGTAGTATCTATTTTTAAAAAGAAATTATACAGCAATTAAGGAAACTATTTTCTTATAAAAAGCCAGAGATTAGACTGGGTTGGGTAGGTGCTAAATGCAGGGCATTTCCCTTCATGTTCACATTTGTGTTTGTATAACTAAATATGCCTGAAGTGTTATGATGGCCAGTTCTTCCTTAAAACATTGAATAAAACAAAAATCACCAGCCTCCCCCCTTCTCTCTCACTTCCTAAAGAGTTCAGATAAGCGCTTTCATTATACAGTTAAAAAGATAAGCATAAATAAGTCTCAAATTTTGGTTTCTTACCTGGCATCTCATTTGGTAGAGCATAAAACAAGTGTGGGTTTACGATTTCTAATATGGTTGCTTGTACAGTTTTATTAACTGGCAATTCTGTCGTCCTCCACTGCTCAGCTAAAGAGATGGCTGAAAACATACAAAACAGATCTTGTATAAAACAGATCAAAGTTGTTATTCTCTCCCAGCTTATTCAATTTATTTATCAACTGAATCAACATTCACAAATTCCTAAAATGAAAATCTGTATTTTCACAAAACAATCTATTCAGTTTGAGGGATTCTGTGTTACCAAAAAGGCCAATCTAGAATGAGAATCTTTGACCTGCTGCACTCATGTATTATTTCTGTAATATATTTCCAATTCCATAGTATATTTAATATAAACCTTATAACTGATTCACTCTTTAGGGGATACATAACTGTACGATGCAAGACTACCTAATAAATAACTACAATAAAAATGAGTACAGTGTTTAATAAAACCACGTTTCAATAAATTTTTTTTTTTAAAGATTTATTTATGAGAGAGAGAGTTTGCATGAGTGGGGGAGTGGAGGGCAGAGGAGGAGATGGAGACAAAGAATCGGAAGCAGACTCCACACTGAGCCAGGAGCCGGAAGCAGAGTTCAATCTCACCACCCTGAGGTCTCTCACCACCCTGAGGTCTCTCACCAACCTAAGGTCTCTCACCACCCGAGCTGAAACCAAGAGTTGGACGCTTAACCAACAGCTCCCCCCAGGCACCCCCAATAAATACTAATTTTAGCAACCTGTTATTAACCTATTTCCACAAAGCATGTTTTCCTACAGAAAAACTGCATCATTTGGCTAGAAAAATTTCATAGCCTATAAAAGCAAAGGATAACACAAATTTAAATAACAAATCAATGGTTTAAACACATTACCTTGAAGCCCCAGGACATCAACTTGAAGATCACGTTTACTAACGGGTCTGTTATTCGTCAAGTCTTTACGTGGCGAACTAGTTTTTAAAACCAGATGTTCATCAATCAGAACATCACTAATTATTCTGGGGTAAGAAGTGGAGAGATCAGTGAGCTCGATTCCCACTCCCTGTCCAGTGATTTCAACCACTCGGGCTTGGAGTTTTATCCCTGCAACGCACATCTGAAATCTTGCTATGGCTTCTTCAGTCCAGTGTTTGTTTCTAGGCTGTATATCTGGCAAATAAGAATAGCATTAAAAAGAATTCTGTGCCCAAGCTGGATTTTTGCCTCAACAGTATCTGGGACTGGTCCTTGTCAAGTGTTCCATTTGGGTCAGTGATTTTGAGTATCTTTTTTTTGCAATGTTCAATTACATTTCTACATCTTCTATGCCTGAGTCACAGATAACACATTTGTATACATACTACTAGGGTTTTGGAGCCTCGGAAATTTTCCTTATTTTCCCCACTAATATATCTTTACCTGGCATTTTTCCAATAGGCAAAAATAGGGTTAGAAGCCACTACTGTGTTCTGTTATATATAAGATGATGAGTTACTAATTATGCTGATAGAAGATCTCAACCATACACCTTCACTTCTGTGGACAGTTTTCTAATGGTGATTTTAAAATCTTATTTTAAACTACTTAACCAAAAATTATTTTTCTGATAACTCTGGCTTATACCCTTATTTTTAGAAGAACTCAAACTTGAGTGTGCATCTCAATTACCTGGAGGGCTCATTAAAACAGATTTCAGGGCCACACACTAGAATTTCCAATTTAGCAGATCTTGGTTGGGGACTAAGAATCTGCAGTTTGAATAATTTCTTAAGTTGATGTTGCTTGTCTGGAGGCCACATTTTTTCTTTCAAAGATTTTATTTACTTATTTGACAGAGAGAGAGAGAGAGAGAGAGAATGCACAAGCAGGGAGAGTGGCAGGCAGAGGGAGAGGGAGAAGCAGGCTCCCCGTAGAGCAGGGAGCCTGATGTGGGACTCGATCCCAGGACCCTGGGATCATGACCTGAGCCGAAGGCAGTTGCGTAACAAACTGAGCCACCCAGGCACCCTGGGGGCCACATTTTAAGAAGCATGGACATAAAACATGGTAATTAAAAATAATCTGAAACATACTTAGTGTAGTAAGTAGAAAGAAAACCTGCAAAAGGAAAAATAAAGAGCATCTATGCTGCCAGACATGAGCACTATTAACATTTTGGTATCCAACCTCCCATAATTTTCATGTGCATATGGAAAGACCCACATGCACATATGAGTTTCTTTTATAAAGAAACCTTTCAATAATAATAGCTCTTATAGATATATGCCAGGGAGTGTTAAGTGCTTTATATTTTTCATCCCTTTTATTCTTAATGACTCTTTGAAGAAGATACTATTATTTTCCAGATGAAGAAACAGAAGCACCAGAGAGTTTGAATCATTTGCCTAAGATTCTCACAGTAGGTAGCAGAGTTGGTTCCAGAGCCTGTCCTTGTAATCACAATTTTTTGTACCTCATAAACAATTCTTCATATCAATAACCCATGGTTAACATCACTTTAATGACTGTGTGGTAAGAGGAAACACTTAAATCGAACTTTGCATGTCAGAAAAATTCTGTTTCTAAGAATTCATTTAATCCTCACAACAACCAACTGAAATAGGTACTACTACTGTCAATTATATGGATCATCATTTAACCAATCCTCTGTAATTGGCTATTTAGGTGGTTTTGCTATTATTAACAGCAGTACAGAATTTCCTTGTAGGTAAACTGTGAAATTCCAAGATCATTTCTTTAGGATAAATTATTACGAGTAAAAATGCTGAGATAAAAGGTAGGAATATTTGAAGCTCTTAAGAAATCCTGCAAAACGCCTTCACACTGGTTTTCACTCCCATCTCGAGCACAGAAAAGCAGCTGCTTCCCTACTTTAACATCAACACTGAACATTTCGGCCCGTATCTTCAAAAGTACGTTTCTAAATTGTATAATATGAAGCAGGATCTTCTAGTTCACGTTAAAATTATAGATGTTAATATTTAAAAGTACGTATACCCTAAGTATTAGAAGACAGTTGAGAAAGTTTCTTATTCTGCACCATACCTACTAACCAGCACCGTATTCCTTGAAATGGAAGTTTTAAAAATTTGGATGGGATCATTTGGAGCTCATCTGCAGTAACTTCTTCCATGTTCCCATAATCCACAAAATGGACTTTAATGTTTCCATCCAATAAGATTTCCTTGACTAAAGCACGATACCAATTACCATCACCTATAATTAACACAGAGTTTGTAAAACATGGAACATTATTTCCCCTCTTAACATTTGAAATTTTCATCTTCCAAAAAAAAAATTCTTTGTCTAAAGTAACTAAATAAATTTGCTCTCTTTCTTTTAGATGATGCCTTTAATTTTTCATTCAGAAATCCCCAGAATTCTCAAAATCCATTTTTTAGAATACATCCAGAATTTTTATAGCACATTTTGACATCAGATGTAAATTAAAGATTCCATTCATCATGTATCCAATACACAAAATGTGAAAGTGAAGGGAAGACTTCATAACCTTGAACATATCTGTCAATGTGGAAATCTTACGATACTCTAAGGACAAATTGTTTTACTTGGTATTAGTAAAATAATGTAAAGAGCAAATAGAAAAACACATGCAATGAAATTAAGGTGTTTCATAAAATATACTTTCAAACTAAACATGCACGGGGTGACCAGAAAAAACCATGAACCTGCAGTGAACAGGTTTCCCAATATCTAATTTACTTTAATATCAGAAATTCTGGAAAGAAAAGCATTTAACAAATTTTAACAAAGTTGAAGTAAGAAAGTTTCATTTGGAGGTTCCTTGCTACAAAGAGAAGAGAAAACATGATACTTTAAGCATTCATTTAGTCTTGATTGTGAGAAATGTTTGCTTAAACATCAGGAAGAAAATACACATTAAAAAAATAAGGGCTGAATGTCAGGAAACAAAAGTCTCTATCAATGAAGTCATGATTCTATCAACTGCAACTTACCTGCAAAAGAAGCACAACATGGTCGCCCTATTTCGGCCTTAAAATCACTGGGCACCTTCTGCTGGCAATATTCTGCTAATGACTTGTTCAAATCATTGAGTTTCTTTAAAGCTGAAAACAGAATACACATACAGCATTCAATATTTTAGAAGCATGCAGAATACAGATCTTCCTCTAAAGTTGGGAAATGTTCTGATCATGCAATCTCAGGTATATTCCCAAGCAACTATTAAGTACACACCAGATGCTTTTCTCTTTTCCTTATTAAAAAGTTAATTGGGAAAATAAGTCGTTATTAGTTAATGCTCTTAGTAATCCCCTACTATGGCACTGTCATCAGCATACCAGAGCATGAGCTTTGCACAGGGATAAGGAAACTGTGTACAAGCCCGTACAGAAAGTGACATACAAGCTGTCCAGAAGGAGGACACATAAGCACTAAGAGGATGCAAAGATGTCTGCTAAGGAAACGCAGAGAGGTGAGCTGTGTGTACTAAAGCTTTTATAGAGAAAGAGTACAGACAAAGAGAGGGTACTCCAGAAGGAAGAAATGGCTCTGAGGCAAAGTACAGAATTAAGCAGCCAAAACTTATTTGGCAGGACCAGTTTGGCAAAGCAGGGAAGGTAAACCACTGAAGAACACAATAGCCATGTGCTGGGAAAAATACAAACCATGGAGAGCTTTAAAATGCTGAGGGGCGCCTGGCTGGCTCAGTTAGTTAAGTGTCCAACTCTTGATTTCGGCTCAGGTCACGATCTTAGGGTCCTGAGATGGAGCCCCACATCTGGCTCCCCGTTCAGCGGGGAGTCTGCTTCTCTCCCTCTTCTCCTCCTTCTGCCCCCCACCCCCTGCATGCTCTCTTTCTCAAAATAAATAAATAAATCTTTAAAAAAAAGAAAAAGAAAAGACTACGTGAACTTAGACATAGTGGATAAGACATAGTGGAAAGTACAAAAATCATTTATAATATTTTACCATTTATGCCTACACAAACAAGGATACATACATACAAGCATATTCATAGAAAAGATATTTATTATTTATTCTGAAAAGATTTAGAAAATTGAGAAAGGGACTGGGAAACTTACTTCCCACTATACGTTCTTTTTAACTTTTGGATTTTGTACATATGCTTGTGTAATCACCTATGGAAATAAAAACTTTAAAAATTTTTAATTTTATGCTATATGAAATAGTGGTCAATCTACTAGATGATTCTGAAAGGAGGGATGACAAATCTCACAAACTTTTTTTTTAAACTAGAAATAATGGCTTAAAATGGAATAAAATGCAATTAAGTATAACCAAATCTTTCTTATAAGTAGAAATATTCACTTGGCCCTTCTTGGAAAGACAGTACTTTTATTATTCAATAAACTCTTCTTCAGTTATTACCACACCAATGTATTTATAAGAGAAATAAATGAGAAGAGTCCACTTACCATCCTCTTGAAGCACATGGCAATAAAATTCACCAGGACTGTACATCATACAGACCACAACATCTACTGTTTGGTCAACAGCAAGTTCAACCCATGTCCACTCCAATGGACTTAGTTTTGCTTCTATACCCAAGGGAACTGTGAAAAAAAAAAAAAATGAACTTTTGCAAAATAAATGGTCAAAGTGGGGAGGGGAGGTAGGGCTGGTGAGGAATCTGCTTTTGAAGAACTGTATTTCCAGGGACTTTTAGTGACTTTACAAGAAAGTTAATTTGTATTACAGTTAGCCGAAACTACTTCACTGAATTTCACATTCACATTTCTGATTGATCCCTTCAGCTGCCAGTGACCCATAGGTTTTGTTTTTCAGTTTTCCAACACACTCATAATGTATTTAAATGAATGCTTGATTCAGAAAGACAGAAGACACTCAACATCCACTCTTTTTGAGAGCATGAGAACCCACACAAAGCCATCTGGATTCCAGCATGGACATTATCGAGCAGAGAGCTTACTCACCGCTGGCTTCTTTCATAACACTGGGCTTCTCGGCCAGCACCCCAGTCTCCCGGACGGCAAATCCAGCGTCTCTGAGCGCCTGAGCAATACTGAGGTGAGGCGTCACAGATTCATCTACAAGCTCCACCAGGGAGCTGTTTTCCAGCTTGTCTGCCACTTTCACCGTGATCATTTTGTTCTGCACAATTTTTTTCATCAGACAAATAGCTTCTGGAGTCCAAATTCCTAATGATGGCTTTACTCCTATCAAAGAATTTTTAAAAGAATATTAAAATACTTCTTATAAAAGCATTTAGAAATTCAGCTCCTAATTTCCACAAAGTTAAATTTAAGGAACCTGACAAATACCAGAACCAAAAAGTTCCACCTGAGCAGAAGGATTTTCTAATCATTAAAATGAAGGCAAAATTACAAAGCAAAAACCTATAGAAAACTGCTCTACTTCTATGTATACAAACAATAATTCCATTGATATGAAATGTCCAGAAAAGAAAATCTTGAAGACAGATTAGTGATTGCCTGGGGAGCTAGGATTACTGATGGGGATAAGAAACCTCATCAGGGTGATATCTATACAACTCAGTAAATTTACTAAGAATCACTGAACTGAGACTGAGAATTTTATGGTATGTAAATTATATCTCAGTAAGTTAAGAAAGCCATAAACAAAAGTATCATCAAACAATCCAGAAAGAAATACTGGTCCCTTACAATGACATAAAAAACATCAGCGGCACTTAAACTGCAAAGGCACTTGCAAATCAACAACCCAAGGTTATGCCTAATCTTTTCATTAAGAGCAAGTAACTTATGAAAAAAATGTTCAGTCTCATGGTAATAAAGTAATTGAAATGATTTAGTTTAAAACTTATCAAAATTGACCAATATGAACTAATACAGAGGTATCTATTTGGTGTACCAATGTGTGAAGGAATGGGCTCCCCCGCTATCTTTCTGGTAGGTGTGTAAACTAGTTCTACCCTTTCTGGAGAAAAATCATAACATATATCACAAACATGAAAAGAAACATACCCACAGACACCTCCATTTCACCTGAGGAATTTTGTAGTACAACTAACTATATTTTGCAGGCTATCCTAAGGAAATGATCTTGGATAGGTTGCAAAATGTAGTTAAAAGAACATTGCTATGGGGCACCTGGGTGGCTCAGTGGGTTAAGCGACTGCCTCCGGCTCAGGTCATGATCTCAGGGTCCTGAGATCAAGCCCCAGGTCAGGCTCCCTGCTCAGTGGGGAGTCTGCTTCTCCCTCTGCCCCTCCCCTCCGCTCATGCACTGTCTGAAATAAAATATTTCAAAAAAAAAAAAAAAGAACACAGCTAGTAGCAAAAACCTGGAAATATCCTTCTGATAATAGGATACCAGTTCATGTGAATAGGATACCAGTATATGTGAATGAAGGCTAAGAGGCCAATTTATTAACATGGAAAGAAGCCCTAGCTCCTGGTGGGATAAATTTTATATACAGTAATTTCTAAGCATATGTTCTAACATACTGTTTTTACAAGGAGGTTTTGCCCTACTTTGTGTAAAGAATCAGCCTCTATGATATTTATCAATAATACAGACTATAAATAGCAAAATTAATACTCAATTTCATAACCACAGGCACATTAAATTTTATTTTATTAGAGATAGCAAAGTAGTCCTGTGTATTTGAACTGTTCTATTAAGGATTATTTTTGAATTAAGAGAAGTTATATCCAAACACATTCTTTTATCTTCTGGGTAGTTTAATTAATTTCAATTCTAATGCTCTTACTTTAGGTTTTAGTATTTTAAGAATACGGGGACCACGAACATTTCATACCTGCCAGCACACACTTTATAGCTTGCATTGGCAATTCCAGCAACTTTGGAGTTATGGGACAGAGTCTTGTCAAACTAAGGATTTCAAAGTTTCCATAATCTACATATCCGACCAGTACAGACTGTTCAGAAGCATAAGCTAAAACAGAGGCACGGTACCACTGACCATCGTCTGAAAGAAGGAGAGATCCGTCTCAAATGATTTTCCAGTGCAGATATACACAAAAACTTTCCCTCCCAAATTTAGAGATGCTCATCTGTAGGTTTTACTTTAATAGAATATCAGGCTTTATTGAACAACGTACGCTTAGTCAGCATTGCTACTTCTGCTGCTCAGAAGCCTTCGACTCCTAGAATCTCCCCTTTATGCACACCTTACTAGACCACTCATGCCCTGGGTGGTCATGACTTACAACAGGCTTTGTCTCCCCCACAGACAGTTAACTCATTAGGACAGAGCATGTGTCTGGGTCTTGTGAACGAATCCACAATGACGCCTTGATCAAACAGGAACAATTTGCTAAGCATCAAGCAGGGCTAATTTTAGAATACCTGGCAGTGAGGGTCAACCAGACCCCACCGACCAAGCAATCTGTTCACTGGAGGCTCACTTGCATCTCCCCTTCTGTGAGGCCACTGACTTGTTTCCCTCCAGCAGGGAAGAACTGAAGCCAGTTATCACAGCTGTGCCATGATGGCTCCGTGCTTCCAGGCCCTCTTGCTATTCCCAGGAAAACTGGTGAAGACAGGATCCTGGAAGATTCCACATTCACATCCTGAGGTCAACATTATCTGCACCAGTCCCCAAAACTAAAGGGCTGATAAAACAACAGAAACTTCCTTTACCAACTCCTCCAGGATTCACAGGCCCTCTTCCCTTGCACACTTGGATTCAGTTTAACTGTACATATTTAAATGATTGGTGTGCTTTAATTGTCAAACTTCAAATGCAGGCATCCAGTGCAAACTGAAGATTGTTTCATTTATTTTTACTTCATTGTAAGTAAAAAAAAAAATCAGTAATACTCTTCCCTCACCTGAGAATTGCGCACAACAGATATCACCAATTGTTGGATAAAAATCTGAGCGTGGAGGCACTTGACCACAGTACTCGCTAAGAGATGCCTGAAGTTCAGCGAGCTTATCTGTAGATACAGATCACATCTTAAACACCAGAAATACAAATCTACACATCATCTTCTTTTTCACATGTTGAGTCTCTTGAAGTACATAGGTTATCCTGACAGCACAAATCAAGAAAATTTACTTACGTCCGCTTTGCAGCTGTTGACAAAAGAAGTCTTCTGGAGTCTGAATGTGGGCAACCACACCACAAAACTCATCGCCTACATTCAAAGTTAACACTTTCGGGATTAAATCACTTCTATCCACAACAACTCTGTTTTCAGCTGTCATTTTTCCAACATCCTCAAGATCATCTTGACAAAAAACAGAAAAACCAAGGCATTTTGTTTCATTAATCTACTTTTGCAGCTTTTCAGGCCCAATCATGCTCAACACCTCTAGGCCTTAACACATGTTATTCTTCCTTCCCAGAACACACTCCCAATCCCCCAGCAACCTGGTTATTTCTTGCTCAGTGTAGTGTCACCTTGAAAACACTTCTCTCCTAACCCAGGTTAGGTGCCCGTCCAGGTGCTCCCAAGGCAGTTTGCGTGCACTTCCTCTCTCATACCATTTTATCATCTCTTCTCTGTGTGTCTGCACTGACCACAGAATACCCTCCATGAAGGCACCTCCACAGACCCTCAGTGAAGCAAATACTGCCCAGAAGACTTTCGTTCCTTCCACTGGATACCTCTGCAACACTTGCTATTATTACTGATAACTTCCTCCTAAAAGCATTCACCCTCCTGTTGCTCTGGCAACTTTGTCCCTATTCTCTATCCACCTCTCCCATCATGGCTTCTCACTCGATGTTGTAGGCCCCAGGTTTTTTTTTTGTTTTTTTTTTTTTTTAAAGATTTTATTTATTTATTTTGACAGAGTGAGAGACACAGCGAGAGAGGGAACACAAGCAGGGGGAGTGGGAGAGGGAGAAGCAGGCTTCCCGCGGAGCAGGGAGCCCGATGTGGGGCTCGATCCCAGGACCCTGGGACCATGACCTGAGCCGAAGGCAGACGCTTAACGACTGAGCCACCCAGGCGCCCCATGTAGGCCCCAGGTTTAGCTCCCCTTTTTTTCCCCGACTCCACACTCTCCCTAAGATACCACCAGCAGTTATGGTTTCAACCATGACTCCTATTAGACCAGTAAGTGTTTGGTTTTCTCCTCTAGATGGCAAAGAATTACTAAAAACTTTTTGTCAGAGCGGTCATACCAAAATTCGTGTTTTGAGGATATCGTGTATGCAGTACTGTAAGAATACAGACAGCAGACAAAAGGTAAAGTCAGAGACAGTTGTTGCAATAATCCACAACTGGTAAGGATTCCTGAACTAGAAAATAGTAAGGAAAAAAAGGATTTTAAAAAATAAAAAAGTCACACAAAGGATATTCAGGAAGAAGAACCAATGAAGACTTGGCAACCAATCAGACAAGGCAAAGGACAGGAGGTAAGGATAAGGTAGATTTAAAGATGAGTCAACCTTGTTTATACGGAAGGATGCACCTAACCACAGCACCATTAGCCTGGCAATCACCTCTGGATGAATGAGCAAGAGACAATGAAGTATGTCTGCATCCAAAGTAACCGGTAAAGGAACAAAGGAAAGAAGAAAACACGGCAACAAACAACACATAAAACTAGGCAATGAGACAAATGCTGGTAGCAAAACTTCTTGCTTCTCTTGTTATACTACATGGAAAAACCACATAGAGGGAAAATTAAACTAAGGAAATGTTAACTAAAAACCCTTCAACTCGGGGCGCCTGGGTGGCTCAGTCATTAAGCGTCTGCCTTCAGCTCAGGTCATGATCCCAGGGTCCTGGGATCAAGCCCCGCATCAGGCTCCCTGCTTGGCAGGAGGCCTGCTTCTCCCTCTCCCCCTGCTTGTGTTCCCTCTCTCGCTGTGTCTCTCTCTGTCAAATAAATAAATAAATAATCTTTAAAAAAAAAAAAAAAAACCCTTTAACTCAAAGTGTCATATTAAGTACTTTAGAGATTTCTGATGATCATCATGTCAGGGGTTAAGACGGAAGACAGGCAGGGAAGACTAAGATTAGACAATGTACTACTACATGAAAAAAAAAGTATCTTTCTTCCATAAAGGTTAAAGAATGCCTATCATTTCCATTAAATGCAACAGTGTGACAGGTCTGCCTTTGTGTGTTTAGTAGAGAAGATATTCTTCAGTACCTAGAGTCACTATACTGTTCAGTATTAATCTGTATACTCACTTGGATCTGCACTTTGCTTCTTAGAATTTTGTCCCTTGGGTTTCAAGCCATATCCCATTTCTATGAGCACATCATCTAAGAGTTTTCCTAAAAATGATTAAGAAAATGTATCCCCACTGAGATATTATACCAAGTATTAGAAGAAAGGTATAAACATGAAACAAATGAATCACAACCATGTGTTCTAGAGATTATAGTTATTAATACACTGGCCTATTTCTTACCAGCTCAGTTTGTGTGCAAAATACAGTTTACTAATGCCCAGCCTTGAAAATGGAGACAAAATTCCCATTGTCATGTGGCAGAAAATTTTATAAAAATATTTCACCTCAAAATTCTGGATAACATTAAAGGTTTAGTTGCCACCTCACTTGCATGCTTAGTATGGCCACCATTTATGAGAAAAAAAATTTAGTGTTAAGCTAAGACTACTTTTTCCCAGACATAAAAGTATGGCTGAAACAAGGGGTAGCCAGCACGACATAAACTTCAAATTCCTTGAAATACCATCCAGAAGCCTGAGTCATAATACGAAACATACACAGCAAAGAAAGAAGATAGATTTTATATTTAATTTCACAAAAGATTTAACTGAATTTTCTACCAAGTCACCAACAGATACCGGGTCTCTAAAAGTAGAAGAGTGATACCTTGGAAACTGAGATGCAATTATTAGCACACGGTCAGAAGTCACTTTTCAAACACAAAGGTTTCCATCTCCACACTTAAATACTAGTCACTTACAGTCTCAATACTAACCAAACGCAGTTCTGTAAAGAGTCTTCAAGGAAAAAGCACTCGTGGTGAAAGCATGGACAATTTCATAAGGAAATTCTTGAATTTTTCTCCATAAATGAGTAGAAATCAGGAATGGTGATCATAATGGCCATATCAAAAGGCTAACACAGTCATCCCCACAGTAAGTCTGCATCTAGCCTTGAAGCCACCAGCTCCATGACCCCATGCCGGGTCTCTGAAAGACTGCCAACTACAAGCGCAGGGTTAAAGCCATACTTTCATCACACCCTGAAGGACTTCCGAGTGGAGCTTACTTGGCCTCATTTCATGTTTCTATTTCTTCTCTGTATAACAGGTGAAGACTAAACAACACATTAAGTGCTCCATCTAAGAAAGATTTAGATCTTACCTGAACCTGGCAGCATAACATCCACAGCAAAGGTAACCACTTCTTCTTCTAAGATGTTGACAATCTTTATAGAGCAGTACTGCTCCATTAACAGTGATTTAATAGTTTTGACACATTCATTGCTCCAATTCCCCTCTGCTGGGATAACATTGGCCACAAAGCACTTTATGGCCTGAAAGATTTTACATGAGTTACTAAAAAATTAGTATTTGAAAATGATTTTTTCTAATTAATAACATGAAGATTTTTTAAAGATAATATATTTGACACTGAAAATTTATCAGAAATCTTCAAGAATTAAGCAAATAAACAATTTTATGTGTAATTATTTGTCTCTTGTGCTACTCTATCCACAGTGCTTTTCCTTTTGGGACTTGAAGCTTAAGAAATTCATGAAAGAATTATTATCCCTCAAATACATATAAATTCAGGTTGCTTCCAGACAACGTAACAAACATAGAAATGATTGTTTTAAAAGAAGAGATGGATAAGATGTCCCTAAAAAATGCTAAGTTTCTCATCTAAGGAAGTATTAACTAAATAAGGCTTCTTAAATGGATCCAAGAAAGCCAATGAGTATTTATCTGCATTTAGTAAAAGATGAAAAATATACCAATAGGTACTTTTTTATAATACATCACAGAATAGAGCAAATATTGTGACCATCAAAATATTAAAAACAGTTCTTTGGGGACACTATTAGGAATTTAGAAAGTAAAAAAGACTCACACATGGAGGAAATAAGTCAATGTTTCTATTTAGTTGATGAATTCTGTTTACTGGAATTATTTCTTCATTTCCATAATCAATATATAAGACTTGTGCCTTCTTCTGCAGCATATCAATATCTTGTATTATTACTCTGTTCCAGGTCTGAAAGTGGAATATAATGGTGCTCTGCTTCAAAACCATATTTCACAATTTTAGGCTTAAAAACTCTCAGCCAATCTACAGAACATGCAAAGGAAAGGCTACAGTTCTGTTCTGAGGCAGTCAATTAACAAGTTAATCTTTTAAGAATCTGGCTAAGAAATCCCTAAATTTGTCTATTTAGGAGACTTTAATGTGCACAATTATTCCCGGGTTAGTCTAGCCCAGGAGACACTACGACACACTAATGCCTCAGCTACAGAAATAAACACAAGCTGCAGGACTCACCATCAGTCTGTAACTAGCAGAAGAGGGGCCCATAAACAGAGCTGGAGGGGGTCACCCAACAGACTTACAATACCGACAGGACAAGAAATGGGAATGTGACAACAGCCTCTGGTTAAGCCAGCA
The DNA here is from genome assembly GCF_004348235.1 of Phoca vitulina. Lineage (NCBI taxonomy): Eukaryota > Metazoa > Chordata > Mammalia > Carnivora > Phocidae > Phoca > Phoca vitulina. Next base: position 11,356,434 of record NW_022589731.1, on the reverse strand, counting down.
AATGCATTATTAAAAGCTCTGGTGTCGAGTTATAGGACCAAAGTAAATTAAAACATCATAGTAAATAATTCATTTCATCAGCAGTTACCTGATCAACAGTGTACTTGGCAACACAAACTTCCCCCTTAACAGGAATGTAATCCTCCTCCTGAGCTGTATTTGCATAGGTTTCCTTTAAAGTCGCAGAGAGTTGGTTCATGTATTCTAAAACTTCTGAAGAATATAACTGCACGTAAAAGTCACTTGGGTGTTTGAATTCAGTAACTGTACCCTTTCAAGAGACAAAAAATGTGCAATAATTCACTGAGAACACAAGCAAATGTGAATTTCTTAAAGCTTTCTAACAAGATTGAAAAAAAAGTTTTAAGACAGTTTTTGCAATCAATTTCATCAGTTACATTTTGAAGTTATCTTATAAGCTCAAAGTAAAAACAGAAAACAAGGGAAAAAAAATCTATAGTTCTTTGGATCTCTGTCTATAGAAATTAAACAACAAATACCTTTATTTCCATGGTTTTCCTGAGTTGTAGACTTCTCAAATCAGAAAACATTATTTTATCAGCACAAATGGCTATTTCTTTAGTAACTCCAAGAGGATAGTCACCCTGGGTTTAAAAAAAACAAAACGCATGAGTGAGTTACTTAGACAAGCACGTGTTTCAGGGGTACTGTGGCCACCATTTGCTGGAATTAAGGCCAAAATAGGCCCTGAGGCTTGAATAAGAGAGCAGAGAAATAGTGTACACCTTCAAGAGCCAAGGAAACCCACTGTCCAAAGGCAGTGTACACAGCAATGGGATCACTCAAGAATCAGGCCATAATGGTGATGATAATGTTGAGTTTATAAAATAAGAAGGGGGGTTTAGTGTTTTAGGTTTGCACTTGTTAACATTTTAAAAGAATGAATATTTGAGGAAGTCAGATTTTTTTAAGTAGAAGCTAGGACCAGCTAGAGAAGCCTAAAAATTATAGACGAGCTGAGTACTACTGATATTTTTCAGATTATGAATGATTTAGCCCACACAGTTAACTAAATGGAAGGGGGGTATTACAGAAAAAAATGCTGCTTCGATACGAGGGCAGTATACAAAGAATGCAGTACACAAAGCCAGAGAACGTGTGCATGCGGGGACCACAGAGAGGAGCTCTCTCTCAGGAATCCAATGATTTTACACTGAGACACAGGCATCTCATCTCAAGTCCTTCTGGGAAGTGCTGGGCACACACAATGCTCAAAAATCCCCAATAGTCACCCAATCGATCATTAAGGTGTACAGATTTATTCAACAGGAAACTTTTGTTTTTAAATAAACACTGGTGCAGGGGCGCCTGGCTGGCTCAGTCAGAGGAGCCTGCGACTCGATCTGGGATCTCGTGAGTTCGAGCCCCATGTTGGGGGTTGGAGATCACTTGAATAATCACTGGTGAAATGGAGAAGTCATAAGTATTTTATTTAGCTTAAGTCCTCTTAATTCAATAAAAGGAAATCATTCAAAATTCTAAAGGCAAAAAGTACATCATACCTCATTTTTCACTTGCATGTTCTTTGTTTCAAAAGGTGATTTACTATCTTCACGTTTGTGGAAACTGAAATAAAGCAGCTGATTATAATACTTATAGTACAGAGCCAATTAAGAGTAGGGGCCACAATGATTGAGTCTCAATCATCAAAATCCAGAAGGAGAAAAACAGCTTCCTTCAGAGAGTATCACAGTAGTAACAAAGCAAAATAGTCCAAGGCTGGCTATGCAACAGTCTACCCCCGTGTGCGGGCTTGCCTCTTCCAAAGCCACCTAATTAAAGGGACATACACAGCCACGATCTCCAAGCCCCAGCTTTCTTATCTACAAAATGGAGATAATCCCTACATGACCTCAACAGTTTGGAGGATCGAATGAACTTATAGATGTGAAACTGCTTTGTAAACTGGTATATGCCATGCCAGTAAAATTTTCATATTTTAAAATCACAATTCATGAGGCACTGTGAGAGTTCTACCTTATCAAAATTCAGGAAAGAACACATGATTAAAAGGCATTCTAAAGCTCTAATTATTACAAACACAAACTTAAAAGTTCTAACTCTGAATATGTACTAATAAAATTATATTCATGAAAACTCAGTCCTAAATTTGTAAGCTCTTCATTTCAGATTTGCATCCTTTATGTTACACCTCAGTAAATAAAATAACAACTTCTACATAGTTATGGCTTGCTTACCTCATTTGATCCTTACCACATCAAAAAAAAAATCCTCTTAAATATTCTCTAATGAATAAAAATTATACTTACTTTTGTTGAACAGGTTTGCACACGATGCTGTGTGCTGACCAGTCCCTTCTTTGGCATGCTATGGAGCAATAGTATGTCTGCTTGCACTGTGAACACCTCAGCGATCCTACAGAACACAGCCCGTAACATCACCAGTGTTTTACTCCAAGTATTTGTTGCTGAGAGCAAGACATTTTCAAAGACCAGACATATCAATCACTATTCTATTAATCACATCAAGAAGATTACTTGAAGAGGATTATGCTGTTTATGATTAGGCGTTAAGATTAAATTCTTAAAGCTCTCTCAAATTGCAAATAGGAATGCAAAGGTGAAAATGAGGAGGACAGACTGAAAACCTAACTACCTTAAAGTAGAGCCCAGAACATTATAAAAGGAACAATCAAAGGAAATAGAAAATGTGTGGTAGTGAAAAGAGACTTGTGCAAGCAGACTCTGACATGGCTTATTACCTCGTGCCATTAAAAAAAATACAAAACAAAAAACCAATGAAGAGAATCACACCCAGAAAAACCCGGGAGGTTTTTTAAATAAAGTATTAAAAAATCCTATGAATATACAGGCAGAAAAAAAACACATAAAACAACAACAACAAAAAACCAGGCCTCAAATGCTTCTACTCAAAAAAAAAAAAAAAAAAACAACTAAATAACCAAATAGCCAGTAAGCACATGAAATACTGCTCAAGATCATTCACTGATCATGAGGGAAATGCAAGTTAAAACCACAATGAGATACCAGTACACACCCATGAGAAGGGCTAAAGTTGAAAAGATCAACAGCACCAAGTGACAGAGATGTGGAGCACGCAGAACTCATTATCATTGGGAATGTAAAATGGGACAACTACTTAGGAAAATGGCTTGGCTGTTACCTACTCTTTGACTCAGCAATTATACTCGTAGGTATGTTCCCAAGAGAAATGAAAACCTATATCCACACAAGGACTTATACAAAAATGTGGAGAGAGCTCTATTCATAATAGCCAAAAGCTAAACACAAACTTAAAGGAAGCAAAAATGTTCAATAAAAAAACAGATACACTGTGATATAATCATACAACTACTACTCAGCAACAAAAAATAGTGTACATAGAACATGTACTAATATCAAAAATACTATTCTAAAAGAAAAAAAAAGCTTTACACATAAGAATCAATAAGATACCATATATATGAAGTTCTAAAAGTGGCAAAATTAATTTATGGTTAAAAAAAAACCCACTGTGGTTGCCTCCAGCATCCAGAGAGACTAGAAGGGGCTAGGAGGGAACTTTCTAAGAAGATGGAAATATTCTGTATCTTGATAGGCGTGTGAGTTTGTGCATGCCAATGCATGTAAATTTTATCACAAACAAAACTACAGGAAATAATAATCGAGTAAGGAAGCAGCAAGAGTGGAAAGGTATGGAGGGATGAACAAGAACTGTAGGATGCTGGTAGCTGCTGAAGCAGAGAGATGGGTATACAGCACAGATACACTATTCTGTTCATACTTAATATTTTTGAACTTTCCATAGTAAAAATATTTTCAAATGTGTGAAAGAGACATGTTAGGGAAATATGCTTACCAAACAGGCCACAGCGATGGCAAGTTGTTGACCGAAAAGGAGGTCCTAAGGAGTTGAAGAGTGCTGAATTATTTATGGACAAGGAATTCTCAACCAACTTGTGTATTTTTTTTGACTTTGCAGGAGGCACGTTATTGCTAGGCTTCTATTAAGAAAAGAGAATAGCAATATTAAAACTTGGTAGTAATTTTTTTGAAATACTGTATTTGGGATTTCCTCTTCTGGACAGATAAAAGAGATGTACCTTTCCCTATTCCTCCCATTACATGCTACTAAAAAACCCTGGACTTATATATAAACAAACATAAGCTGATTTTGACAAGAAGGCAGCAGACAGGCTAGGAAACTTGGGACCCAGAGAAGAACAAGACAATGAGTTTCTTGATTTTTCGTTTTGCTTCACATATCCCAGACACGGTGCTGGAGAAGTCAGCAACCCAAAATGCCAAACAGTACAGATAATAAAGTCCCCAACAGAAAGTGTACTCTCTTTAGCCAAAAGACCAGGAAACAGGCAGCCCAGCAATACAGAAAACCAATACCTGTTCTACCCTAGACAAACACCACAGAAAACACTGTGGCCCTGTTCTAGAGCAGGGAGCTGGCACTTTATCCCTGGGAGTCTCCCCATAAAGACCATGTGGGGAACCTGGACTTCCACCCAGCAGGTACGAGTGTTCCCCCTACCCCAACCACCATCATTGGGGTGGTGGAAGAGGAGACCCAGTGGACAATCAGAACTTTTCACCACCATTCCAAAGTAATGAGTGTCTCTCAACTCTCCCCCTCTAATTCTCCTCCCTGGCCCACCTACTCTCTTCCCACTCCATCCCACTCCCATATCAGTAAAGAGGCACTCATAACTCCCAGCCAGGGAGGAGGTATCACATGAGGCCTACCTGGAAGCTGGAACTCCCACCCTCACCCCAAAGCAAGGGAGAGCACCATCTTGAGTGCCAACTGAGGCTGAGTGGGGCACCTGGACATCTACTCCCACCTGGCAGCACCCACCTTCCTCTGGTATAGGGTCAGAGGAAGCTAGCTAAAACAAAGTTTAAATAAGATACAGAATTTCATTAATACCCCAAATGTGCCAGTTTCAATAGAAAATAACTTGTCTTACTAAGAAAAAGGAAAATCACAATTGAATGAAAAAAAAAATACCAACATCAAGACAACAGAAAAGTTTGACAAACATTTTAAAGCAGCCATCAATACTTCAATAAGCAATTATGAGCACACTTGAAACAAATGAAAAGAGTCTCAGCAAAGAAATAGAAGATATAAAGAAGAACCAAGTGGAAGTTTTACAACTGGAAAGTAAAACAACAACAACAAAAAACACACAACGAGGGACGCCATGGCAGAATGAGAGAATAGAGGTAAGGATCAGTAAACTTGAAGACTGAACAATAGAAACTGCCAAGTCTAACAAGAGAGAAAAAACAAAGTGGAGAAAAGACTAATTAACAGAGCCTCAGAGACCTATGGGACTATAACAAAATATTTAACATTCATGTCTTTGGAGTCCCAGGAGAGGAAAAAGGCAGGGTGAAGTAGTTCTCAAAAAAAATGCCCCATACTTATAAAATTTGGCAAAAGATATAAATCTACAAATTCAAGCTGAGCAAGTCCCAGACCAAATTAAAGAAATCCGTACCAAGATGCATGTAGTCAAACTTCTTCAAGCTAAAGACAAAAAAGATTAAAAGCAGAGAAAGGGAAAGGACATCTTACTTACAGGGGAAAAAGTAATTCAGAAGAGAATAGATTTCTCAACAGATACCACAGAGAGCAGAAGGAAGTAATACATTTTTCAAGTGCTGAAAGAAGAGAACTGTTAGCTGGGAAACTTATCCAGGAAAAGTATCCTGCAGGAATAAAGAAGAAATCAAGACATTCCCAAATGAAAGAAAACTAAGAATTTGTCACCAGCAGACCTATCCAAAAAGAATGGCTAAAGGACGTTCTCTAAATATAAAGGAAATAAAGGAATGCTGGAACAAAAGGGAAGGAAGAACATATTAAGCAAAAATACAATAAGCATTATAAACTTAATAGAATAGAAAAAAATTGAAGTAAAATGAAACTGAAAAGAGAAATAGACAATACATAATTATAGTTAGAGACCTTAATATCCCTGTCTCAACAATTAATAGAACTACATAGAAAATCAGCAAGAATACAGAAGAACTTGAGATCACCATCAACTAATGGATTCTGTTAGACATTTATAGATCATTCTACCCATCACAAAATGGACATTCTTTTCAAGTGCTAACAGAACATATATTAAGACCACACACTGGGCCATAAAGCAAAGCTCAACAAATTTAAATCACACAGAGGGTGTTTTTCAACCACAGTGGTCTCAAACTAGAAATAAGTAACCATAATTAAATAATCTTCAAACATTTGAAAACGATGTACTTCTAAACAACTCATGAGTCAAAGAGGAGGTCTCAAAGGAAATTAAAAAAAAAACGCTGAAATCATAGAAAATGAAAACATAACAAATCAAAATTTGTAAGACACAGTTAAAGGACTGCCAAGAGGTAAATTTATAGCACTAAGTTCACACATTAGAAAAGAGGGAAAGTCTCAAATCAATAATCTAAATTCCCATCTTAAGAACCTAAAAAGTAAGAAAAAAACATGCCCAAAGCAAACAGAAGCAAGGAAACAAAGATAAAAGGAGAAATCAATGAAATTAAAAATAAAAACTTGGAGAAAATAGAAAAATCAATGAAACAAAGACCTGGTTCTTTGATAAGACCAAAAAGGGGGTACCTAGGTGGCTCAGTAGGTTAAGCATTGGACTTCAGCTCAGGTCATGATTTCAGGGTCCTGAGATCAAGCCCCAGGTCAGGCTCCCCACTCAGCAGAGAGACAGCTTCTCCTTCTACCTCTCCCCCCACCCCGCCTCTCCCCCCCACCCAGCTCCTACACACACTCTCTCTCTCAAATAAATATTTAAAAAAAAGATCAATAAAATCAATCTAGCAAGACTGTTTGAAAAATAAACAAGACAGAAATTACCAATATCAGGAATGAAACAATGTATACCTTACTATAGACCCTGAAGACATAAAAATAATGGAATACTTAGAACAACTCTACACATTCAGATTTCATGACATAGCCAAAATGGACCAATTCCTCAAACACCACAAATTATCACAATATGAAAAAGATAATATGAATAGTCCTATAAATATTAAAGAAATTGAATAATCTTAAAACACCAAAAAAATAAATCTTCACACTTACATGGTTTTCACTGAAAAATACCAAATGTCTAAAGAATTAACACCAGTCCTATACAACTTCTCTTTCAGAAAGGTAGTATTACCTTGGTTCCCCAACCACACAAAGATAGTAAGAAAGAGAAAATTATAAACTGCTTATAAAAACAGATGTAAAAATCCTACTCAAAATGATACCAAATATAATTCAGCAATATACAAAATTAACTATACACCATGACAAAGTGGAGTTTATTCCAGGGATGCAAGGCTGGTTAAATATTTTAAAACATCAACAAAGGGGCACCTGGGTGGTTCAGTCAGTTATTCAGCTCAGGTCATGATCTTGGGGTCCTGGGATCGACCCCCACATCAGGTTCCCTGCTCAGTGGAGAATCTGCTTCTCCCTCTGCCTCTCCCCCCAACCCCCGCTTGTGCTCTCTCTTGTGCTCTAATAAATAAAATCTTTAAAAGATAATTAAAAAATAAAAAATCAATGTAATCCACCATATTAACAGGTTAAAAGATCAAGTATCAATGGATGAAGGAAAAGCATTTAGAAAAGCTCAACACCTAGTCATGATCAAAACTATCAAAAAAGTAGGAAGAGAAAATTTCAACAAGTTGATAAGGATCATCTACAAAAATCCCATAGCTAACAATACACTTAATAGTGAAAAGACTCAATGCTTTCCACTGAGTTTGGAAATAAAGCAAGATATCCACTGTCACCATTCTTACTCAACACAGAGCTAGAACTTCCAGCCAGTGCAATAGGCAAAAAAAAAAAAAAAAAAAAGGAAATATAAAGCATATATACTGAAAAGAAATAAAACTGTTCCTATTTGCAGAAGATAAAATTGTCTATGTAGAAAATCCCAAGGAACCTACAAAAAAAATTCTCAAGAATAAGTGACTTCAGTAAAGTCACAGTGTACAAGAGAAACATGCAAAACCATATTTATATATATTAACAACGAACCTGAGGATATGTGGAAATAGAAACTATAACAGCATTTACAATCACTAAAAAAAAAAAAACGTGTAAATATAACTGTGCATAGAACATATAAGCTGAAAGCTACGAAGTGAAAGAAATCAAAGAAGATTTAAATAAATGGAGAGATTACATTCATGGACTGGAAGATTCAACACAGCAAAGGTACTGATAATCCTCAATCCTTATACAAGTTTAAATCAATTACTATTGGGACACCTGCGTGGCTCAGTCGTTTAAGTGTCTGCCTTTGGCTCAGCTCAGGTCATGATCCTGGGATTGAGTCCTGCATCGGGCTCCTTGTTCGGCAAGGAGCCTGCTTCTCCCTCTGCCTGCCTCTTCCCCTGCTTGTGAGTGTGCGCACTTTCTCTCCCCCTCTCTCCAACAAATAAAATCTTAAAAAAAAAAAAATCAATTACTATCAAAATCTCAGCAAGACTTTTTGCAGATATGGACAAGATTATTCTAAGATGTATACTGGAAGGCATAGGAAATATACTAGCTAAAACAATTTTGAAAAAAAAAAAGTGGCAGAAATCACTGTACCCAACTTCAAGACTTATTACATAGCACCAGTACTGTGTGATAATGGTGGAGGGATATATAAAAAAATTTTTTTTTAAGATTTTATTTATTTGAGAGAGAGAGAATGAGAGACAGAGAGCATGAGAGAGAGGAGGGTCAGAGGGAGAAGCAGACTCCTTGCTGAGCAGGGAGCCCAATGTGGGACTCGATCCCGGGACTCCAGGATCATGACCCGAGCCGAAGGCAGTCGCTTAACCAACTGAGCCACCCAGGCGCCCCTGGTGGAGGGATATATAGACAGGTCCATGGAAAATAGAATAAATATGCCTAATTTTTGACAAAAGTGCAAAAGCAATTCAGTGGTTCAGTGGAGGAAATATAGCATTTTTAACAAATGGTGGAGAAATTGAAGAAAAACAAACCAAACTTCAAATTAACTCAAAATGGACCACAAATCTAAATATAAAACTATAAAACTTTTTGGAAAAAAAGCCCCAAATTTTCTGGATCTGAAGTAGCAAAGAATTTCTAGACCTGACACAAAAAGCAAAATCCATAAAAGGAAAAGTGATCAGGACATCATTAAAATTAAAAACTTGTGGTCTGCTAAACCACAACTCTGGTAAGAGACTGAAAAGACAAGCTACAGACTGGGAGAAATCATTTGTGAATCACATATTTGACAAAAGATTAGAACTTAGAACATATAAAGAACTTTCAAATCGGAGTAAAAAAAAAAAATCCAAATTAGAAAAGGGACAAAATACATGAGTAAACATCTCATCAAAAATGAAACAGAAATGACAAATATGCACATGAGAAGATGTTTATCACTAGCCATTAGGGCAACAAAAATTAAAACCACTACAAAGTATCACCACACGTCTATGAGATTGGGAACAATAAAACCACCACCAGCACCACATGCTGGCGTGAGGCTGCAGGTATTCTCAGTGGGAACATGCAATGGTATAGCTCTGCTGGAAAATGCTTCAGTAGCTTCATAAAAAACTAAATATGCAATACTCCATGACCCAGAAATTGCACTCCTGGGCATTTAACCCAGGGCAGAAACAAACAAAACCAAAAAACTTATGTTCACATCAACCTTGCACATGAAGGTTTATAAGAGTTTTAACTGTAATAGCCCAAAACTGGAAACCGTGCAGGGGCACTTCAATATGTGAATGTTAAACCACGGACTACTTTTCAGCAATAAAAATAAAACTACTGATACAACAACCCTAGATGAATCTCCAGGGAATTATGATGAGTGAATATATCCAATCCCAAAAAGTTACATACTGTAGGATTCCATTTATATAACATCCTTGAAATGACAAAACTTTGGATGTGGATTAGATTCGTAGCCTCCATGGGTTAAGGAGGTGATAGGGGCAAGAGGGAAATGGATATGACCATCAAAAACATGTAAGGGAAAGATGGAAATGTTCTGTATCTTGACAGTATCACTGTCAACATCCTGGTTATCATATTATACTAAATTCCGCAGCACATCACGCAGGGAGAAACAGAAACAGCTACACAGGATCTGTATTATTTCTGCATGTCAATTGCAGGGCTGCACTTACAATGGCATAGCTTACTACAATCACCTAAAAAGAACTGATTTTTTTTTTTTTTAAAGATACTAGGATAAAGAAAAGGAAGCTTGACCTTCACTAATATCTGAAAATTGAGTAATTCTTCATTAACACAATACAAAATATGTTTAGAATCTTTTACACCCAAACAAAAACACAAAATAGAAAAAAACCAAAACCTTACACTATTTACTTCTTTGGGTGGTGAACTGTTTCCAACATTTAATGGTGACATTGAGTTTCCTGGAGAGAGAAAACATAAAAGTCAATATTACTTTATTCCTGAAAATGTACAATATCATAATAAATATTCAAATAACAAAGCTATACCATAACAGCCTTAAACCTACACTACAAATAAGCAACAACCTACTTTTTCTAATGAAAAATAAGGATTTGTTTGAAACTTAATTACTATTCCTCTTATAGTGAATTTATCTCCATTCACTGAGGCAGCAATTCTCAGACTTTTTTGAACCCTGGACTCATTTACACACTTAGAAATTATTGAGAACCTCAAAGAGATTTTGTTTATATGGCCTATGTCTGTCAATATTTATCAATATTAGAAATTAAGGGGCGCCTGGCTGGCTCAGTCAGAAGAGCATGTGACTCTTGATCTCGGGATCATGAGTTCAAGCCCCACATTGAGCATGGAGATTATTTAAAGAAAAAAAAATGTAGGGGCACCTGGTGGCTCAGTTGGTTAAGCATCCAACTCTTGATTTTGGCTCAGGTCATGATCTCAGAGTCCTGAGATTGAGCCTGCGTGGGGCTCTGTGCTGGGTATGGAGCCTGCTTAAAATTCTCTCTCTCCCTCTCCCTCTGCCCCTCCTCCCCATAAAAAACGGTTAAAAAGAAATTAAAATTAGAAATTTTAAACTTCTAAAAATTAAAAACATTTATTTAAAAATAAATGCACTACATTGACATGATTTTTGTTTTTAAACCAACTACATTTTCCAAAGCAAAAAAAAATTGTGAGAAGAGTAGCACTGTTTTACATTTTTGTAATGTTTGGTTTAACTCATGGTAGTTGGATTCACATACCTGCTTTTGCAGTCAATCCCCTGTTGTTGCTTTGGTTGAAGTCTATGAAGAAAATCTGGCCTCTCACAGATACGTGGTTGCAAAAAGTAGTATTTAATAACAGCCTTCTCAGATAATTATGGCTATTTTCCTTTAACATCATGCCAAAACTCAAGTCATAGTTTGAGGGGTAGTTGCAATTTGGAATCTAAAACTTTTTCATAATGTGACACTGGAATCCATTGATTTATCTTGCACTTTAAGTAGATTTTTACCCATGCATGACTGTGCAACATCATGCATTGGTCATTTGGGTAAGACTGAGAAACTCTGAGTTATGCAGATCTTCCAAATGTGGACAGATTTCATTACACAATATTTTAAAAATCATGTGTGTTAGTTAATATCACCACGCATCTCACTGGAAAAGTCTAGGTATTGAGAAGCTGTCACACAGGGTGGCAGATATGGGTTTCCTGAAATTCTCATTTTTGCTCAAAAGCTTGAATTTTATCATTAGCAACAAAATACTGTCACGTGTTTTCCTTGAAGTGACAGGCTCACTTTGTTCATTTTTGAGAAAATGAATGCGAGATATCTAAATCTGAGTAACTAGAATTTGTCGTTCAAGTAAAAATGATGTTCCAAGAAAAAATTTCCATACGTACAGCTTACAACTCAATCACACACACATTTTTCATACTTCCCTATGAAGCAGAAGTTAGGGGTAATTCCTATTTTCTTACACAAAATACTAAAAATATCTGTACACAAGTGTCAAGATTTAGTAGTAATTCTTAGTGCTTTGTCAAGGACAACCCTCAGTAAGGTTCTGGCTTTGTCTTAACCACAAGTTCACAGCAATGAAAAAACCCAATGACCACTAGCCCAAGCAGGTAGGAGCTAACGAGACATTACTGGTTTACTCACCTTTGCTTTTGCACCATCGGTGTAAAGTCAGCACAACAAAAAAGGCAAATGATATTTTAGTATTATCGGGAAAATAGTTTTGACCTCTTGGGAAACCCCAGAGGCCCAAAGGCCACGCACCAGAACTACATCACCATAACATTAAAAGATCACATCTGATATACACTCACCAGGCCTCCCCTCCCCATTCAAAACCAGGTTTTTGGAATTAGGACTAAAGGAACAATTTTTTAAAAATCTAATGAAGCAATTTAATATCTTACTGTATCTTTGTGAACATACGATTTGCATAGTATTTTTTAATATGCCAATCTTTAAAAAGGCAGAGTATGTCCTTTCTACATTCCTAGTACAGTTCTCCCATTGTGGGGGGAAAAGCTCATTTGTAGACCTTCTCTCCTCCGGAATCTTTTTTGTGATGAAGCTATTTGGCACCTGGCTTTTGCTTCTAAATCTTTAAATGCAAATGCTATAAGGTAGCTATTTAGTTGTTCTGTTAATAGCACATGAATGTGTGATTACATTCCTGTGATAAGCCAAAGAAACCACCAGAATCAAGAAGTAGTAAGCCTGTAGTTTTCACTCACCTGTTGACAACGTCCTCCTGTCTCCTTTGGATCCAACCACCTCTCCATTGATGCTGTTAGGGTTTGAAGATACTGAATTGTCTTCCTGACTAGCCAAATACTGTTTGGTTTTCTCACACAGCAAAAAATTGTTCTTTTTATTTCCATTCTCTGGGCTTTTCAACCGGAAATTAGGGTGGTTAGCATGTGCTCCAGGACTTCTTAAAGAATCACATGGTGGAAGCTTGTTTTCATTTTTTTCAAAATTAAATGGCTCTGTCATTTTACAAGTAGATGCCTCCAAATTATTTCTTGACATCATATTATGTGGCAATTTAACATTCAAAGAAGTCTATGGAAAGAAGTGTATTTAAAAGGCAATTTTTAATTACAAAAATAGAAGTATTGCAGGCCCAGGTGATTTCTTTTTATGTAACAAGTAATGCTCATGAATAATTCCAAAGCAGAGGTAACCATGATATCACAGCCTGGCCTAAAGGCACAAGAAACAGAAAGATTCTCTATCTGTAAGTACAAACTCCCAAGTTTCACACAATTCAACCACAGACAAAAGACTAACTCAAGAGACATCAAAAGAGTAATCTCAGAATGCGACACCATTTTTTACTTTACAAAGCTTTTGAAACAACAGAATAAAAAAGGACTTTCATGTTTTAAAAAGAAATATTTCCAACCCAGAGCATGCAACTTAATGGTGAAATACAATAGAGGGTATTGTCTTAATCAGGTCATCACCTACCTTTCTAGCCTCTCAGAATCCCTCTACCCGCTCCTACTTTAGACACTAGGCTCCTGAATATGCTGAACCCAGCTCGCAATGCCCTCTCTCTTCCTCACTGGCCTGGCAAAGTCCTTCCCTCCCAGTCATCCTTCATGGTTTGCCTCAGCTGACCCGTTTGCTCTGTTTTTCCCAAGTCCTCTGCTTTGATATCCCCAGCTGAGCTTCTATAAATTGTAACTTGTATCTACTGTTTTTAAGGACTTAACTGCATGCACTTTTCTGTGAAAATAAGGTACATGTATTGTTACAAAGTTCCCTCTGAGAAACCTCTATCCAGACTTTATGCTAGCTTGTTGTTTTCCTATTACTCTTAAAAGAATACTAAGTGTCCTGCCCAAGGGAGGTAATAAAAGTGGACAAACTTTTCTTTCTGAGGTTGTGACCTACAGCTTTGTCTGTTGACCGCAGGTAAAACTGCCTATTGTCCCAAAACTGCTCAGGGGGAAAAAAAAAGCCACAGAAAGCTAAACTGGTATGAGTAGTATCTAAATATTGTTTAACATTGTTTTAAAGGGAAGATAAAGAAATAGCAGAAACATCCTCCCTCCTGGTGTCCTAAAAGTTCCATATCATTTGCTTTAAATTAGGCCTACCCTAATCCATGACAATACAGAAAAGATAACGAAATTAAAAAAAAAAGAAAGAAAGAAATACACAGGCACACTCGAAGAGGGAAACTCTATAGGCCAGATCCTGGGAAGTTCCCTAATTGAAGGCTGCAGATGGGCAGTTACAATGGGAGATCCTGCAGCTGCCAGGGAAAGCACACGTATGGCAGTAAGCACACCCCCCCACACACACAAGGATCAGATCCAGTGAGAAGGAGAATGTTGGGTGCAGTAAGAGACAAATACTACGAAGTTACAAATGGAAAATAACTTCCAGGGGAAACTGGGTGGGGTTAAGAATACTGAGTAACTCCAATGTATAAGAAATATAAAGAATGCACATTAAAATATTAGGGTAACTATCAGAAGAACAAAAACAATGCATAATTTTAAAATTACAGAAGAAAAAATCTCAGTCTAACAGGAAAAAAAAAAAGATTCGAGCATGGTCAATGGAAAACATCAAATAAGATGACAGAACGAAACCCAAGTAATCCAATTATCAATGATTTAGTCTCAATTAAAAGAGAAAAAGAGGGAGAAAAACATCCAGCTAGGTGTTATAAAGGCACACATAAAACAAAATTATATGGCAAGTCTGGAAATAATAGAACTAAAACATGTGCTATGCAAATAACCAAAAAAAAAAAAAAATGGAATACAAATATTAATAGCCGATAAAAGAGAACTCAATTTTTTATGTGGATGAAAGAAACACTGGAGGAGAGCGATCAGCCAAGAATCAGTGAATCACAATGTCCCTAGATCTATAAAACAAACACTGATTAAAGGAGGAGAAATTGAGGCCACAATAAGGACACACCTGCCTTACACACTTGTCAACAGAGAGAAAACAAGTGATATTTTAGTACCACGATAAACTTGATCTAGTAAGGACCAATACAATCAAGAGCGTTCATTTTTCCAACACTGGGCATATTGGACTAGAAAAGCCACCTCAACTAACTCCAAAAACACTAAAGCCATGCAAAAACACGTTCACCACAGTATATAAATCTCCAACTCAAGTTTTGCTTCCCAGAGAATCAGCCTACAACAACCACATGAGCAGGTAAAGGGTTTTGTTTTTGCTCTTAAAAGTGGTAAAATATCACAAAGGAACTAGCAAACATGACTATATGAAACAAACGATTACAAAAAATAGCAAAGAAGCCAGAAAATAAAGATTAACACAAAGATGGAAAATTCAATATCAAAATTTTAAAAATGTGGGATAAACAGTAAAAACATTCAGATACTGTAGCAGACAATGTAACGGACCCAAAGGCCATCTTCTACCTCTGATTTGCCAGCTTGAGTTAGAGACAATACTGGCCATAATCATTCTTCTGAGCAGAATTTCTCAGAAAGCTCTGTCCTTTCCTGATGAACAGGAACAGACTTGGCTGCAGGATCCCTCACCCCTTTCTTCCTGTAATGTAATCAGGAAGCAATAAGCAAAAAGGAAGAGAGCACACCCTAAGGATGGTAGAGCTGAAAAGTGAAAGCATCTGATGTCTCTGGCGGTATCCTTGAGTCGGAACACCAGCCCTGATCTTCCTATGCTTAGACTCACTGTGGCATCAAATAAACCCAGGAGTTTTCTGTTATTTGCAGCCCAATTGATACAGATACCAATAAAATGTGAGCAAAAGGCATGAACAGAATGCACAGAAGATGAAGATTAGTTGATAAACATAAGGGGGAAAACCTTCAACCTCATTTGTAATAAAAAAATCAAATTAAATAATTATGTATTATATTCTGCCCAGTGTGGGTGTGATTAAAAAGGACACTCACTATTGGGCCTCTGGGTGGCAAAGTCGGTTAAGCGACAAACTCTTGATTTCAGCTCAGGTCATGATCTCAAGTTTGTGAGATTGAGCCCTGCATTGGTCTCTGTGCTCAGTGCAGAGTGCTTGAGATTCTCTCTCTCCCCCCCTCCCTCCACCCACTCACAGGAACAGGTGCTTGCTCGAAGGCTCTCTCTCTCTCTTTCTTTCTCTCTCATATAAATAGATAAGGGGCACCTGGGTGGCTCAGCCGGTTAAACATCTACCTTTAGCTCAGGTCATGATCCCAGGGTCCTGAGATCCAGCCCCAGGTCTGGCTCCCTGCTGAGCAGGGAACCTGCTTCTCCCTCTCCCTCTGTCCCTCCCCCCTGCTCATGCTCTCTCTCCCTCTCTCTCAAAATCTTAAAAATAAAGATAAAATCTTTGGAAAATAAAATGGACACTCATTGCATGGAATATAAATTAGTATGTTCTTATGGGGAGACAATTTGGATATACATACATATACACACCTGCATGTATGTATGTCTATAAATATGTATTTTTTAAAGATTTTATTTATTTTTCAACAGAGAGACAGTGAGAGAGGGAGAAGCAGGCTTCCTGCTGAACAGGGAGCCCGATGCAGGGCTCAATCCCAGGACCCGGGGATCATGACCTGAGGTGAAGGCAGACGCTTAACGACTGAGCCACACAAGCGCCCCTATAAATATATATTCTTAAGGTATATATGTATTTTTTCTTTTCCTTCAATATATATTTATTTTAGAGAGAGAGACACTCTCAAGTAGACTCCATGCTGAGCAGGGAGTTTGACAAGGGGCTTGATCTCATGACCTGAGCTGCAACCAAGAGTTGGACACTTAACCAACTGTGCCATCCAGGCACTCCAGGTATACATGTATTCTTAAAAGTGTTCTAGCCATTCACCCGGTAACTCTATACCTAGAAATCATCCCATTAAAATAATCCTAAACATTGGGGTGCCTAAGTGGCTCAGTCAGTTAAGCGTCCAACTCTTGATTTCGGCTCAGGTCATGATCTCAGTGTTGTGAGATCAAGCCATGTGTCAGCTCCATGCTGGGCATGAAGCCTGCTTAAGATTCTCTCCCTGTCCCTCTGTCCCTCTGCCCCTGCACCCACTCCTTCTCTCCCCTCTCAAATAATAATAATAATCCTGAACATCAAAAAAGCCTATTTAAAATAGTGAAAAAAAATTAGAGAAAAAAGTTAACTGTGATACCTCTACTAGACAGAATATTAACACTACCATTTAGAATCCTAGTTTTCAAAAACATCGTAAAACATTGTAAGAATAGCAAATGAAAATCAGAAACACTGTATAATAACTGCAAAAAAAAAAAAAAATAGCCCCTCCATGTACGCAAGATCAATGAAATACATTAAATTTTAAAAGAGTGTTATGGGGAAGTAGGTTGACAAAAGCAATTTTTAGTCTTTTTCATTTTCAAATTATGTTTTTTTTTTTAAGATTTGACAGAGAGAGAGCACACGCACGAGAGTGTGCAAACACAAGCAGGGGGAGAGGGTGAGGGAGAGGGAGAAGTAGGCTCCCCACTGAGCAGGGAGCAGATGCGGGGCTCGATCCCAGGACCCTGAGATCATGACCTGAGCTGAAGGCAGACGCTTAACCAACCCAGGTACCCCTCAAATTATGCTTAAAAATGAATTACTTTAATAGAAAAAAGCATTTGAAAGATTAAAATATTAATACTGCATTTAAATTAGGCCAATTTTTCCTCAAGTGTGGCTAATTCTAAATCAAGTAAAGGATCAATATTTAAACCACAAAGCTAGGATATAGTCCTTTTCTCAAGACACCAGTGGGACCCTCAATACACAACAGGTAACTCCTGAAATAGCCTTTCCTTTGTCCTTATTTGGTAGGGCTGACAGTCAATCCACAATCAGCTCCTTTCTATCCTGTAGCACAGTTAGCTACAGACAGTTATGTCTGTGTTCTGGATTATTTTAAGTACCTTGAGTGGAGAAACCAGGTTTTATTAGAAACATTAACAAAAAAATACCGATTTCTCATAGCACCTACCATGTTTTGTACGAGGCATTCAAAAGATAATTGTATGACAAAATAATTAAAATGTACTATTGCACTGTTTTCATGACAATCTGCACAGTGAAAATGAAATTCACTGTCTGAAATTACATGTGGCAGTCTTAAATGGAGAATTACATCACGTTATGAGGGTTTCTGAAATTTAACAGCAAAACTTCAAGTCTTACATCCACTCTTCCAAAGTCCAAAAATTAGTAAATAAATTTGACTTCAGAAAAAACAACAGTCTTAGAACTTTAAGCAGCAATTAAAAAGGATTTAAGCTTAAAAAGAGCTCCACCTAGAGTGGAATATGTAGGTTAGAAAGACACCTCACTTGCCTCACCCTATTCAGGAATTTTCATTACAATGCCCAGGGCAAATAGACGTGTAGACCTGTTCTATAACTAGAAGCTTCTAACTTCTTTAATTTTGGACAGCCAACTGTACTGCACTCTTCTTTATAAAATGGTTCACTTCCCAACTGACTGACTCCTGTTGCTGTTTCCATAACCTTTCAAATACCTGAGATGTCTACCATATCCACTTTCCTCCAGGTCCTTCACCAGTTGATGTAACACCTTCCAAGGTCCTCACAAGTCTGGACTTTCTCTAGTTCATCAGAAACCCTCACATAGACATCCTTCTCCTAACTGAGCACAGGACTAAAGATGAGAGCCAACATCCGGTCAGCAGAATCATCATACTACCCCTTACTTTGAAAACTAACTACTTAAAATTACGCACTAGCTTTTGGAGTAGCAACCAGGACTACTGTGAGTACACATAAAACTTGCAGTTACCTAACATCTTTTGGAATTCAATTTTTTTAAAAAATGTGTTTATCATATAAAGATTGCCTTTTTTCTTTTGATTTACAGTCCTATGAATTCTAACACATGTATTTCAACGTTAAAAAACCCCCGTAAGAAAACTGCAATTATCCCTACTTGGCTTCATCCTGTGTCAATCACTGGGCATATGTGAATCTGGAGTGGACAGACACTATTCCATAATGCTGTGCTTCCCAACCTTGGGCTGCTGACTTCTGGTGTACAGGTACAGCTGTGTTACAGACATCACTGCAAGGGTCATGACGCCTCATGGGCTAATCTTACCCAGTTTTAAAACAAGCAGTTTCCCCTATATACAATCTACTATTTTTTTACATGCTACTGGTGATGAATAAAAATGTATTTATAGGGGCGCCTGGGTGGCTCAGTCGTTGGGCATCTGCCTTTGGCTCGGGTCATGATCCCAGGGTTCTGAGATCAAGCCCCGCATTGGGCTCCCTGCTCGGTGGGGAGCCTGCTCCTCCATCTCCCACTCCCCGTTTGTGTTCCTTCTCTTGCTGTGTCTCTCTGTCAAATAAATTTTTTTTTTTTTTTTTTTTAAAGATTTTTTTTATTTATTTGACAGAGAGAGAGATAGCGAGAGCAGGAACACAAGCAGGGGGAGTGGGAGAGGGAGAAGCAGGCTTCCCGCCGAGCAGGGAGCCCGATGTGGGACTCGATCCCAGGACCCTAGGACCATGACCTGAGCCGAAGGCAGACGCTTAACGACTGAGCCACCCAGGCGCCCCTCAAATAAAATCTTTTAAAAAAAATGTATTTATAATCATCCCCAAATCCAAATTAGTTATATATTTCCTTAACACAAGAGGTTAATTAGGAGGGTCCCCAAATTCCTTCATGTTAAAGGGATCACTGATGTAATAAAAGACCAGTGGAATGGAAGTAACTGCTATAGTTCCACAGGCAAACAGGCCTTGGCTTTGTATTGTCCTTTTGTTCTGTGCTTCATGATCTGACACCAACAAAATGTGAAGCTCCCGAAGGGGCAAATCCTTTCTTGCACTCTCTTGGAATCCTGTTGCCCCTCCATCTGGCCAAGAGCATCCCACAATACACCTGCAACCAGTGACTGTAAGCCCTCTCCTTCCTTCTCAGAAGAATAGAAGCTAGAGTAAAATTAATTCTTACCACAGTGAATTAATTCCTTTAATACCAAAAGTACTTGCAGCAGATACATAGCTATAATTTTCTTTTTCTTCTCTAATGTTTGCTTTTGTTTTCCTGGTAACCACACGCATTCAGAAAGAATGGCTACTCAAAGGAAACATTCAGTTTTTTGGGGTTGTTGTTTTTTTTAAATTTAATTTTATTTAAATTCAATTAATTAACATATAGTGTATTATTAGTTTCAGAGAGAGAGTTTAGTGATTCATCAGTTGTATATAACACCCAGTGCTCATTATATCACGTGCCCTCCTTAATGCCCATCACCCAGTTACCCTATCCCTCTAACCTCCTCCCCTCCCGGAACCCTCAGTTTGTTTCCTATGGTTAAGAGTCTCTTATGGTTTGTCTCCCTCTCTGATTTTGTATTATTTTTCCCTCCCTTCTCCTATGCTCCTGTTTTGTTTCTTAAATTCCACATGAGGGAAATCATAATTGTCTTTCTCTGCTTGACTTATTTCACTGAGCATAATACCCTCTAGTTCCATCCACATCATTGCAAATGGCAAGATTTTTTTGATGGCTAATAGTCCATTGCATACATATACATTTTCTTTATCCATTCATCTGTCGATGGACATCCGGACTCTTTCCATAGTTTGGCTATTGTGGACATTGCTGCAAACCAAAGAGGTAAAGGATCTGTACTCTGGAAACTATAGAATATTCATGAAAGAAACTGAGGAAGACACAAAGAAATGGGAAAACGTTCCATGCTCATGGATTGGAAAAACAAATATTGTTAAAATGTCTATGCTACCCAGAGCAATCTATACATTCATTGCAATCCCTATCAAAATACCATCAACATGTTTCACAGAACTGGAACAAAGAATCCTAAAATTTGTATGGAACCAGAAAAGACCCCGAAGAACCAAAGGAATGTTGAAAAAGAAAACCGAAGCTGGAGGCATCACAATCCCAGACTTCAAGCTCTTTTAAAAAGCTTTAATCATCGGGGCGCCTGGGTGGCTCAGTCGTTAAGCGTCTGCCTTCGGCTCAGGTCATGATCCCAGGGTCCTGGGATCGAGCCCCACGTCGGGCTCCCTGCTCCGCGGGGAGCCTGCTTCTCCCTCTGCCACTCCCCCTGCTTGTGTTCCCTCTCTCGCTGTGACTCTCTCTGTCAAATAAATAAATAAAATCTTAAAAAAAAAAAAAAAAGCTTCAATCATCAAAACAGTATGGTACTGGCACAAAAACAGACACATCGATCAATGGAACAGAACAGAAAACCCAGAAATGGACCTCAGCTATATGGTCAACTAATCTTTAACAAAGGAGGAAAGAATATCCGATGGAAAAAAGACAGTCTCTTCAAATGGTGTTGGGAAAATTGGACAGCCACACGCAGAATGAAACTGGACCATTTTCTTACACCACACACAAAAATAAACTCAAAATGGATGAAAGACCTAAATGTGAGATAGGAATCTATCAAAATCCTAGAGGAGAACACAGGCAGCAACCTCTTTGACCTTGACAGCAGCAACTTCTTAGGAGACATGTCTCCAAAGGCAAGAGAAACAAAAGCAAAAATCAACTTTGGGACTTCAAGATAAAAATCATTTGCACAGCAAAGGAAACAGTTGACAAAACCAAAAGAACTGACAGAATGGGAGAAGATATTTGCAAATGCTTTATCAGCTGAAGGGCTAGAATCCAAAAATCTATAAAGAACTTATCAAACTCAACACCCAAGGAAACATTCAGTTTTAAAGCTATGGAACTCAATGGTTCAGCAGAACATGAGCTTTAAAGTGGGTCAGACCCAAGTCTGAGCAGAGTCTCATCTTCCTCATTTAGCTATGCTATCTCAGGCAAAATCACTTCATCTTTCTTAGATTCAGTTTCTGTAAAATGTTGCCAATCTTAGTAACTTCCTCATAACTCTGAACTGTGATGATTAAATTCAAGAATGTATGTAAACTACTTAGCACAGTGACCGGTGCTTACTAAGTTCTTCGGAGGCAGCTATTAAACTTTACTTTTAAACCACAAAGAATTTCTTCCTTTCATGTGTAACTACTTTGCACACTGAAATAATCTGAGGATTAAAGCATTCTTACTTCCTTTATTCCTCCAGGTAAGTAAGGGAGACCGGAGCAGATGAAGTAACTTGCCAACCCCCTCAGCGCAAGGGCCCTTACACAGCTGAGCTGAACATCCAGGTCCGATTCCTAGGCCATGCCACTTCCCATTCAATACCCTGAGGGCTCAACAAGAGAACTAGAAGCATCTTCTCATACTCTAGAGGCCAACAGGGCCAACGTATTTATATCAGGGACCCAAGTGCCAAGAAATGCGATTGGCACACAGCAGACACGCTACAAACATGCAACGTGAACCAGAGCCGCTTTACCCGTACCTAGCCAAAGCCATGGTGCATCCACCTTTCCTACAGAAGGTAGGAAGTGGGGGGAAAGTCTATTAAGTGTTAGTGTTGTTTGCACTGCAGCTTTGAGTTAAACAAAAGCACTGACTGAATCCACAAACTAGATTCTTTCAGAGACAAGAGCAAAGAGCTCCTCTATCGGGATGCCAGCGGACGTTCACATTTCGGAGAGTCGTGCCTGGAAGTACTATTTTCCAAACCTACTACAGGGCCCCCCTTTACCCAGGGGCTCAATTCTCACTTCTCTTGCCCCTCCCCGACTTCAAATGGTGTTGGGAAAATTCAACCCTAGACCTGCCCTTCCCCAGCCAAGGTTCCAAGGGCTCCTCCACCCTTCCATCCTCTCTCTCCCTTCCAGGCCCCGGGGTGCCCGCTCAACGCCCGACCTCAACGCCCGACCTCAACGTCCAGCGACCAACGTCCGGTCCCCAACGACCGAAGCCCCGCAGCCCTCACGCAGTCCCTTTCGCTCCCTGCCACGCGCCTGGGAACCCTGACCTGGTAAGAGGCAAAAGGGCCGCTGACCCCGACCCGTCTCTGAAGGCTGGCCGTGGTGGCGTCCACTGGTGTCCGGCAGCCTCGCCGCCCAGACGCGCTCTCTGCGTTCACCCCACCTCCAATGGCTAGCTCTGCGCCAGCGCGGCGCCTGCGCAGTCCGCTCCCACGTGCACACTGCGACGCCCACGCACATCCTCCGCGCGCTGCCTAAGCCGCGCTGTGCCCCGGGGGCGGGGGGCGTCGCTGTGCACCAGGGCTCCGTGCTCGCAGTTTCTCCGCCGAGACTATATACTTATTCCAGCTGCTTCTAGCAATGTAGCCCTGCGAACTCGGATGGAGTTCGAGCTCAAAGATGCAGACGGTGTCTCGGTAATGGTCACTTCGGTCGCATTAACCACTTAAAGTCTTACAAGGTTTTTCAAATTAATCCGCTAACTCTGCCTGAAAAGTAAATACAGGTGATCACTTTTTCCCTGACTAAGCACACCTGGTTATATGTTGGTGCCGCTCAAATATTTCTAAACCTTTTTTTGGAGGGGACTAGGGACCTTTCAAACAAATTCGGGAGAAAAATGGTACCCCATGTATTTATCAACTAGTTTCCACATTGTCAACTCACGGTCAGTCTTGTCTGCATCCGTACCCCACGCACACTTCTCCCATTGTTTGGAAGCAAATTCTGACTTGAATCTTTTTTTCTTTGTAATAGGTTTTTTTTAGAACAGTTTTAGATAAAAATTGAGAATTGAGAAGATAGTACAGAGTTTCCCAGATTAACCATACCCAGTTTCCCCTATTATTCATATTACATTAGTAGGGTACATTAACTACAATTAAGGAACCAATATTGATACATTATTACTGAAGTCCAGAGTTTATCTAGATTTCCGCAGTTTTTACCTATTGTCCTTTCTCTGAGCCAGAATTCCATTCAGGATACCACATTATTACATTTAGTTGTCGTGTCTTCTTAGGCTTTTCTTGGCTGTGGCAGTTTTTCAGACTTTCCCTGTTTTGGTGATCTTGATAGATTCCAGGAGTACTGGTCAGGCATTTTGTAAGATGCCCCACTGTTGGAGTTTGCTGTTTTTCTAATGATAAGACTGGAGTTAAGGGTTTTGGGAAGGAAGGCTATAGAGGTAAAGTGCCATTTATCCAGCACCATATCAAGTGTACATCCTGTGAAAATGATTCATGACAGTTGACATTTTCCACTTGTAGGGAGCAGGATGGTGTCACTCGTGTCAAGTAGTGATATAATCAGAAAAGAAGCCAAGGATATTGCAGCTAAGACCAAATATCACCAAAACCAGTATAGACTGGGAGTACCAAGGACTACAACCCGTAAGGCCTAGAAGAACTAGGAGCTGATAATCACTAGAGACAAAAGAGGCCTGCAAAGGCACAAGACTGATTAAACTCTTGTAAAAAGAGGATTTCTACAGCAAACTGCCAGACTCTCTAGACACTGACCCTTCCTCATCTGACCACATTAAAAGGCAACTGCTGTGGACTGTGCCTGATTGATCTCTGAACATAATAGAGATCCTCCACTTTTAAACATATTAAGCAGTAAGTGCCTAGAGCTGGCCTAGACCTGACCAAGTCCTCATAGTAACTGTGCTCACAGACTGACTTGGTTTGATTGATTAAGTTCTTTTTTTTAAAATTTTATTTATTTATTTGACAGACACACAGCAAGAGAGGGAACACAAACAGGGGGAGTGGGAGATGGAGAAGCAGGCTTCCCGCTGAGCAGGGAGCCAGATGTGGGGCTTGATCCCAGGACCCTGGGATCATGAACTGAGCCAAAGGCAGACACTTAACGACTGAGCCACCCAGGTGCCCCTGATTCATTAAGTTCTTACCCTTATTGTATCTTGTTTGTTGCATAACTTTGTATTGTACTTTGTGTGATGTGTATGAAGCCAAATTAAATGCACAGTGAAATGTCATTGAGTTTAGAATCCTGAACCTGCTTTCAATTGTATTAACCTTACTTTATGAATGAATAAAGCTGACATTGCAGAAAGACACAACTCTTGTACACACCTTTATAACATACTCGAGATACCACCACCTGACTAGTGTTCTTCAGGTTTCTAAAGTTACTCTTGTTTTCCCTCCCTTTGCATATTATACACTTTGGAAGAAAGTTATTACACCCAGTCTACACCTTTCTGCTAAGAAAGAGAAGTTATGCTCCCCCTCCTTAAGGGCCAGATACCGAAATTATTTCCAATTTGTTTACATAGGAGATTTGTCTCTTCTCCATTTATTAATATATTTGATCATATATACTGTATATGTATTATTATGAACTCATGTTTATTTTATACTTTAGGTTATAATCCAACACTACCTCATTTCCTTGCTCAAATTTTTCCAATTTTGGTCATTGGGAGCCCTTTGAGTTGGCTCTTGTTATCCTTTGACATATTTCCATCAATGTGGGGTTGTTTTTATTTTTATTTGGGGGCCTTTTTTTTTATCACTTTTACTTTTGGGGATATTATATCTTGTTATCTATACATATTTATGTATCTTTAAAAGATAATAACTTTTAAAAGCAGCACCAAAACTTAACAATTAACAATTTAACATTTTCTTAACAACTTCTGAATATCATGAAATTAGTGTTTAAAATATCCAGAGAGTCTCAAATGATTTTTAATAATTGGTATGTTCAAATCAGGCTCCAAACAAGATCCTATATTTGTATTCAGTGATGTATTTTAAAAAGATACTTCCTTTTAATCCTTTTCTTGTAATTTATAAATTGAAGTAATGGCAGTTTTTCTTAAGTTCAATTGTGAGCATATCCCCTCTGGCAAGTATACTTCACAGGTGGTATTGTGTTCCTCTGTAGCATTACATCAGAAGACACTTAATATCTAGTTGTTTCTCTTTGGAGGATACTGAAATTGATCTAGCAGGTTCAAGTGATGTCAGCCCCATCTACCCATTATAAAGTTTTCCACTGGCTTTTTGTCTAATGATTCTAGACTCACTGATGATTGTTACCTAGATCCATTATTTCATTAGGGTTTGCAAACTGCTGATAGTCTGTTTTCTGCATTTATTATCTGGAATTCTATAAAGAACTTTCCCACATTGACTATTTGATTGAGATTCAGTTTGTAACAGGAAAGTTAGGATGCTTGATTCTTTTATCAGTTTTCAGACTGTGATGATTCTTTGGCATCTTCCAAAGGTGACCAGTGATGTTTTAAAAAAATCAACACACATTAATTTTTGACATAGTAGAAGAGTCTCAAATGCTGTTGTTATTATTTTTAATGTTAAATTGTCCTTTGACCAGTGGGCACACTTTTGAATTGTCTCCTGAGTCTTTGACACAACTATTATTTTTCTTCTTTGCTTTCTGATACACATATCTTAGACTTTCTTGCACTTTTCCTGCTCCAGACTTAGAATCAGTCCCTGATTTCCAAGGGGGAGTCCAAGTGACTTTTTGTGGGAAATTATATTTAGAAATGATGGAGGATAGGGGTGTGTATTGTGCTGATTGTTATTCCAGGCCTTTTCAGTGGACACTTTTAATGAAAAAAAAAAATACCATGAGTTCATACTGATATTTCTAAATTCAAATTTAGAATTGCAGAATTTTTACTTAATTTCTTTGATTTTGTATTTGTATGTCCTTTCTCTAACAATGAAAATCGTGGTATCCAGAAACATAATTATTAAATGCTTTAAACTAATATATATATTTCAGAAATAACAGTGAAGGTTATTACTAACAATATGAGCTGTGAAAAAGGCTTACATTTTTTCCCCCTTGGAAAAATATATCTCACTAGGAATGTTTGGTCGATTGACTGTTTTAAAGTCAATTTATTACTTCACTGTCAGAAACACTTTAACTGCAAAGTATGTCTCACTGCAGTATTTTCATTTAAGGAGGGAGGTGCCGTTTCCTGTTGAAAAGGAAAGAGGAATAAAGTGACATAACGTTGATTTTTTTTAGTGATTTTTCCCCCCTAGCAGTTAGCGTCAAAGAAGCTTAACAGAACAGGAACAAGCTTTGCTTTACAAACTCACGTTGACAACTTGACAGAATTAACTACTTTCACTCATGAGTTGGATGAGTAGGAAGTCCTAAACCAAAGAACATCACTGGACAGCGTAGATTTCAATTCGCAGATTGAACCTTCCCCTTATCTGGACCCGATTAGGCAACTGTATTCAACACACTTTTTCCTCCAATACACTTTTTGTTGCTAATTATTGAGTAGCTCCTGCATGTCAATGCCCACAATGCGAACCGGGACACCCGGCCGGGAGAGGACACTTCCCGCGCTCAAGGCGCTCACAGCCTGGTGCCAGGGACGAACGCACGAACAGTTTATTATTAAACAATGGCAGTGTGTGCCAGGTTGAAGACACGAACGCGGTGTTATGGAAACCCCCAGAATCTCTCCCAGGGATGAATTGTCAGAGGGACAGGTAGGCTCCTCCTGCTAATTCCGCCTACGTCAGGTGCAAGGTTTGCGCCTCAGAGCTGGGAAGTCACAATTTCGAATTCTTTTATTGCTTTATACCCCTGACTAATATGAGAAGAGTCAAAGAGTGAGGTGGGTTTATACCCAATGAGAGCGTCCTACAGAAAGAAAGAACAGGCTTAGGGTGGGAGTGGCGTGAGAAACAGGACAGGACTAGCAGGATTGCTGGCTAGCCGACTCAGTCCGGGCATGGGTGCCCAGCGAGTGTGAGCGCCGGGCTGGGCCCTGCGGGGGCAGGAGGCGGTACGGCCCCGGCCCCGCGCACTGCAGACAGGTTACACTGGCTCCGAGGTGCGTCGCGTCACACCGCCCGCGCCTCGCTGATTGGCTCCTCCAGGGAGCCCCACCCCCTCAGCTGTAGTGGGGCCGGATTCAGCGTCGCCGCCATCTTTGTTGATGTGTCAGCTCCGCGGGGGTTTGGGGAAGCCGTGGCGGAGGGAGCGCGGTGTCGGGCTTGTCCCTGGTCGCTGTTTCCCCCCCCTCACCTCCTGGTCTGCCGGACCCCGCTATGGAGAAATTAGGCCCTGAGCCGTAGCTTCAGCGGCCTCGTTAGGGGTGCGGCCTGAAGCTCGGAGAAGTGGGGTGAGTGCTTGACGGGCGCCCGGAGCCGACCGCAGTCGCGGTGGCGGCGCGGAGGGACTGCCCACCTCCCCCGCTGTTCTGCAGGTCCCGGGTCGGCTCTCCGCCTGGCCTCTCTC
The DNA here is from genome assembly GCF_004348235.1 of Phoca vitulina. Classification (NCBI taxonomy): domain Eukaryota; kingdom Metazoa; phylum Chordata; class Mammalia; order Carnivora; family Phocidae; genus Phoca; species Phoca vitulina. Next base: position 11,328,268 of record NW_022589731.1, on the reverse strand, counting down.
GCGGGCAGTGGAGGCCGGCGAGCGCTGGGGGACGGAGTTAGGAATCCCTCCCTCTCCCTGCCTTGTTCCCTGGGTCCCGGGCCGACTGGAGAGGAGGCGGCCGAGGGATCTGCGGGGATCGGGGGCCGCGCCTCCGGAGCGGTGCTTGGAGAGCAGCTTAATTTGGGCCGATTGCCTGATCTCCCAGCGCGAACTGCAGCTAAGCCCCACCTGCTCGGCTATTTTTCACTCAGTTGCCTATTTCTCTTTCCGTTTTCAAGTTGACTGTGTTTTATGTTTACTGTTGTGGCGACTTTTTGCCGTCTTACCAACTCTTCCGTTACTGTGATTTTAAGTAACTTAAAGATGGTTCTTTGGGATTTTGGTTTTGAGAGATACTATTATTGGTTTTTATGTTGCCTTTCTTCCAAGGACGTCAGGCATTTGATAAACCTTGGCTGGTAAGGATATTTCAAATTTGTGTCCATCAAACTTGTAACATGGGAAAGCCTCTACGTTTCCCCCAGCAGCAAGACTGGGGATAGCGCAGGTGTAATTAATGCTTAGCTGTTAGCAATTTAACAACTGTAGCTAATATTCACATCTTCGTTTTGTTTAAAGAGGCCTGAATTTAGAGTCGGAGCATCTGGATTAGAATCTGCCTCTTTCACTTGATAGTTTTGTTACCTGTGAGGATTAGTATAGTAAAAATAATGGTGTATACAGTGCCAGGCATTTGGCAGTTTTCTTCGTGTGTGTGTTTGTGATGTTCCTTGATGCCTAGCGTTTTTACTTCTTCCTAAATGATAGGCTGGAAGTTTTTGTAAGAAAAGTGTGCAGTAAATCAGTGGAACAGTATTTCAAAAGGTGTGCTGATAGTCATTAAAAAAAAAAGATTTAGTGTGTAGGTATGCAAATTGTGGGTGTAGCCTTCCTAACTACAAACTACACCTTCATATTTGCGGAGTTAATCTTGTGGGAAAGATTAAGGTTCAAGAGACATTCACAGTGAAACTGAACTATCTCCTTGTGAATAAAATCTCTTCTCTGTACAGCTACTTTTCAAATTTTATTCATCATTGCAAAAATAGAAAAGTGATGATTGGCCTCTTAATTTTATTTAAAATCAGTAAAGGTATTGAGTAGTTCACAAATCTTACAAAGAATTAAAACTCCTTTTTGCATTGTAGTAGGCAAACATATACTCAAGAATCTACCTGGAAATGCCTGGCTTGTGTTTATGTCTGTGTTTTTCCCTGGAAATGCATGGATTGTTTTTATGTTGATGTTATTATTTTTGAAACCTTGTCAAATTCAGAATACCAGCATATAAACCTAGAGATTTCTTTAAACAGTGAAGGTTCCAGAGTGTCATTGGTATTTCAGAGTCTTACTGCTAACATGAAAGGAGTGGTATAGCACAGTAACTACTCTGTGACCTTTTAGTTCCTTTACCCGTAAATGCAAGAGTTGTCCTTTAGTACTATTCGATGATAGCATAGCTGATGGCAATTTCTTAGTATATTCAGTTTAAAAACGTCTATTTACATCTATATGCTGACATCAGCAAGTGGGGTAAAACAGTACAGAATACTCTTAATGAGATTAATAGGTCGAAGCAGCCTCTTTTAGAAATTAGAAAAATCATCTTTCCCTTTGAAGAATGACTAGTAATCTGTATTAGTTTTCCAAATTCCTCTAACAATTTCATGTGAAAGAATCCTTGACCTCAAGTTCTGCTTTTTTTCTTTCAATAAAATTTAGGTTTTTCTTTTATCCCTTATTTCTGGCTTTAAATAATAAAGCCAAGGGGCACCTGGGTGGCTAAGTCAGCTAAGTGTCTGATTTATGCTAGGACATGATTTCAGGGTCCTGAGATTAAGGCAGCGTGGAGGTCACTACTCAGCCAGGACTCTGCTTCTCCCTCTTCCTCTCCATCTGCCCCTCCCCCAGCTTGTGCTCATGCTCTCTCAAATAGATAGAATCTTTAAAAAAATAAAGCTGATTCTTGAATTTCTCATAAACATTCACTAGGCTTAGGGTATTGTAAATGTTATATTTAGTGTTTCAGGGCAACAGTAGGAGGATAGATCATTTAAATTTACAAATAACCCTCTAATCTTATATTTTTTCAGACTTCTTGAACTTTTTTAGCTACTGATATTTAAAAAATCTATTTGGACTAAGTAAACAAAAGGAAAAATATTGACATGAAGGGACAATAGACACAAAGTCAAAATTAAACCCACCAAAGAAAGTATTGATTGGATTGTGAGTATATTTGTCATTAAGACCTGAACTGATAGTCTGCTGTAGGGATGATTATGTAGTAAGTACTAATGAATAATGTTTTTGGTAAACTGTATCATACCATATTAACTGAACGCAGGCGAAAGGTAAGCTTTCAGAATTTAACATTAACCAGAACCCCTTAATAGAAGGCAGACTTACAACTTACCTTTAATTTTTTTATTAGTCTTCCTTTTTGAAAAGGAAACTATAGGTCAATCTTTTTTTTTTCTTTTAATTTTCAGATTTGGGAAAATATTAGACAAAAATACTTTTTGTATTTCCTGAGACTCATTAAAGTTTATATAGTGAGTGCTCTACAGATAGCTTCAAAATAAGATTTTTGTATTAATAACTTTTTGCTTTAAAACTTAATAGAGTTATAAAATTGCATTGTCTAAGAGTAAACTGATAATATGACAGATAACTTGATAATGTGATAGATGGTATGGCCACTTACCTCTTTTTCCTGGAATCCTGATGGACCCTAATTTCTCTTTCTCCTGTTATCCTGTCACAGGATTTGGTACTATTTGGGGGGGACTCCTGCTGCATCTGTTGCCCTGAGGTTTTTTTTTTTTTTTTTTACGATTGATTGGTTAATTGATTATTAGGGGAGAGAGCACGAGGGAGCAAGCAAGCAAGCACAGGAATGTGAGGGGCAAAGGGAGGGGGGGAGAGAATCTCAAGCCGACTCCAGCACTGAGCGTGGAGCCCCATGCAGGGCTTGATCTCAGGACTCTGAGATTACAACCTGAGCTGAAACCAAGAGCCACTCAACCAACAGCACCACCCAGGCACCCCTTGAGTCTGTCTTTCTGACATCTTTTTTTGTAATGTAATGCACATAACTGTAAAAATTACTCTGCCCTGAGTCTTAGGTGCAAAGCTAAACAAACCCCCACAGGGATAATTGACCTTGGCTTCATACTCTTTTAACTGGTAGGATAAAGGCAACTTTTAAAATCTAGTGGTATGTTTCACAAAAAGGAAACTCATTAAGGTTAAATTTTACCTACAAACTTAATTAGAATGTGAGTACCATACAAAATATTTCTCCCTTTTGATAGAATTTAGAGTTCTTTGAAATTGCTAGCTTAGTCTTTTTTTTTAGTTTTTAATCTGATTTGCATAAATTCACCTGTTAACTTCAGTGTCTGATATTTTCATCATGTGAAACAAAGTTTTCATGTTTTTTTTTTTAAAGATTTTATTTATTTATTTGACAGAGAGAGACACAGTGAGAGAGGGAACACAAGCAGGGGGAGTGGGAGAGGGAGAAGCAGGCTTCCTGCGGAGCAGGGATCCCAATGCGGGGCTCGATCCCAGGACCCTGGGATCATGACCTGAGCCAAAGGCAGATGCTTAACGACTGAGCTACCCAGGCGTCCCAGTTTTCATGTTTCTTACACAGGTTCCTTTCTATTAGTTTAAAACTATGTTTAAAAACTTTATCCAGGAATGTGTTTGTATTTTAAAGCTAACCTCCATCAAAAATCACTTACTTAGGATTGTGATCAGATTATGTTGGACTATGGATGCATTTTTGATGTAATTTATTGCTTCTGATTTTAATTGCCATATCAGAACCTTGTTAGAACTGGTCAGATAAATTATTCTTTTGTTCATGCTGCTTTTAAAGTTTATTTGGGGAATATGTGAAAAACCTTTTAATGTGCTTGGCCTACAAAGGACAGTTAACCATTATAGTGAAGAACAGGAGTGCTCTCACAGACTCAACTTGCTTATCTTAGTGGACATGATTTTAAGAAATATACAGGTGGTGTTTGAGATTCATATGGTATAGTTTGTAACTTAAAAATTTGTTGTTTGTTGTAAATAATATTTATGCTGAACTGAGCCAGATTTTTCTGTTGGATTTAAAACATTTATGTTTTAAATAGCTTCAGGGGGAACACTGACAGATGTTCATATTAAAATGCTGTAAACACAAAGAGTAAAAGATTTAAGATGGAGCTTTTTTTTTTTTTTTTTAACATAGAGCTTTTATATATATTGGTCCACTATACCTGAATGTAAACTCCCTAACGGATGGGTGTTTTCTCCACTGTCGTGTTCCCAACGCATAGAACAGTGCCTGCACATAATATGCGCAGTACATGTTTGGTGTATTAATTAATAGTTCGGAAATGTATTTGTAACTTGGTACTTTTCTATGAGGCTTGTTTGTTTGATAACCTGTTGCCAAATATCTGTGGATTGGATTCATTTGTATTTGCAGTTTATTGAGTAAGCCTGTTTTTTTTATTGTTTATACTGCTAATTACTAAGAAAAAAGGTAATTGTACTAAAAGCTGTTAAAGACAGTGTTTTTATTTGTAAGGCTCTTAATATGGAAATAATTTGGTAGAAATATGAGTTCTTGCATTAAGAAATAAAACAGAGGAGGATAATGATTGGCTTTAAGGCAAATAAAAAATGTTTCTTGACCAGTTGCCTACAGCTGATGAGCTCCAGTAAGAGCGAAACCAGTTCTCACTTCTCTGATACTGAAGTGTGAATTGGTCCTGTAGTACTGTGTCAGAAACAACTCTGAAAAAAAGTGCTTAAACTGAGAGGAATTTTGTGACTGTTAAGTTTTAAATATAGTATTTTCCTCTAATGAGTAAGAGTTGCTAAAAAGTCAAATAACCTGTATTTTTTTTAACCTCAAAAAAGGAATTGATGTAATCTATATCTTTATATGTGAGTATGGATTTGATTTGTATAAGCTTCTTTTTAAAACAATCTTGTAAACAAATGTCTAGTTTTATATCCTGTCCCTTTAAACTACTCTTAGGCTATTGGATCCTCAGTAATTTTGATGACAACTACTCCTGTCCCCCAAAGAAAAAACTTGGACATAACCAGACTGGCCCGCATCTGTATGGCCAGCTGGAGGCCCCCAAGAGGACTCAGCTGACTGTTTTTTTCCCCCTCTTATTACCTGGTTAATTGTGGATATAATCAAACTCATTGTGGTGCCTCTCCCCCCCACCAATCTTTTGCAGTTACTTAATCTTTGATGATGGCTTTTTTGCATATATACACATAGATTTTCCTTAACCCATCTCCTTTTCCTTTTGTGTCCAACTAGTATTCATTTGAGCATCAGAAAACTCAGTTTGCAAGCTAAGTGGTTACCAGATGTCAATTTATGTGAAGACTTTTTCAAAGGTCAGGGGCATATTACTGATCAACAGTATAGAAAGTACTTGTCTTTTGAAGTTAAACTTTTCTTTAATTTACAAAAGGATAATATATAAAACAGTCTAAGCTGAGGTAATCATAAACACGGGCTTATTGTTTTGTTTTTGTTTTTTTTTAACCTAGACGAATATTCAGCAGAATGAGACAAACTTTTATTGTTCTGCACATTACAAGTCTCAGATCATTGTATAAACCCAGTGGACCCCACCCTCATTGAGAACTGAAAAGCATTTAATATTTGCAAGAATGAATGCAAATGTAGTAGAGAATATATTTGTTGATTTATTGTCATTATTGCTGGAGATTGAAGAGGTTTGATTCAGTTCAGAGTGATGTTCCTCCTTGCCAGTACAGAGGTCATTTAAAAGACTGTTCAGAAGTGTCACAGGGAAGGCTGTGACTGTGTGCTTAATGAGTGTAAATGCAGTATGTTTTCATTTACATGAGAGTATTTTTGTACTTACAATGAGAAAATTTGGAGGAAGATGAGGTGTTAAAATTGGACCTTTAAGTATAATTAGGCTCTGGATAGACTGAAGAGAAGGACATTCTAGATGGGAGCAAAGCCATGGAAATGTTAATGTGCAGATTGGAGGAATCTTGAGTAGACTGGTCAGGGACTGGTAGATTATAGCGAAATCCTAGGATTTTAGGAATGTGTTGAGAGAGAAGACTGGGAAAGTAGTATGATTGGTTTACTGAGGAATTGCAACTCTGAAGTGTAAACATAAAATGGTTTTAGTTTTTCCTTATTGGGTCTCCCATCGTACTGTGTAAAACGCCCCCATCCTTTCCACTTCCCTCTGAAATATAGTCCCCTAATAATGTACTAATTTGATGTCATATCTTTCTGCCACTTTTGATTACTAGAGAAAATTTATTCCAGAAATTAAGACAGGTTTCAATCGTTTAAAAAAAACAAGCAACAAAAAACATTAATCACAAACTCCTTGTTCTACCTGAAGAAAGGTTGAAAGTGTTAATTCCCAGCTGCTTGGGTTAAAGAAGAGGTAATTTGGCTCTAAAATATGTCCTTTCTTTTTTTCTCTAGCTAGCCCTTTTGGAGTTGGGGGAAGAAGACCAGCCAGTGGAAGCAGAATTCTTATTACAGGAACCTCTAAAGAGGGAAGAGAGAGCCCTGGCCTCAGTCTGATTCGTCTGGTTGCATTTGGTGGAGGTCTCTGTGGAGGTAGTGTGTGGATTTTTTAGGGGCAGTGTTGTAGCTCCCTGGTCCCTTGTGCTATCGAGGGCCAGCCCACTTCATAGGGCATCTCCTGTTCCCTCTTGGCAGAGCCATTGTAGTACACACTTCAACCCCTTCTCTGAATTGGGTGACACTTGACCTGGTGCTGTCTCAAGTCACTTGCTCATTTCATGGAGTAAGATTGAGAAACCAACATTTTAAGTGTTACAGGTATGAAGTGATTACACCTGGATTGGGTTACAGGTAGGGGACAGTGGCAGTAGAAAGGAGGGTATAATTGGAGACATGAAATTGGTAAAAGAATATGAGGGCAAAGGAAGGAAGGAGTCATGACTAAGAAAAATGATACCATTGGAGCGCCTGGGTGGCTCAGTCGGTTAAGCATCTGCCTTCGGCTTAGGTCATGATCCCAGGGTCCTGGGATCAGCCCCACGTCGGGCTCTCTGCTCAGTGGGGAGCCTGCTTCTCCCTCTCCCTCTGTCTACCACTCTGCCCCACTTGTGCTCTCTCTCTGTCAAGTAAATAAATAAAATCTTAAAAAAAAAGAAAAAAATGATACCATTGACAGAAATAGAAAGGATTCACTGGGAGTGCTCAATTATAGGAGCTATAATTTGCTTTGGGATTTATGCCATTTTGAGTTTGAGGTTATCGTGGAACATCCATTCAAAATGTCTATATTCAGGTGAAGATTTTCATACGGACATAGAGTGACGGCAAGCAGGTAATTTGTTATCTGTAACTCAAGAACACAAGACTGAAAGTAACTAATGTGGATATCAGGAGTTGTTGGTTCAAATTATCAAAGTGGTTGAATTCTAGGAGGGAAAATAAAGTTGAAGAGTGAATTGTGGAGAATATGAAAGCTGGATAAAAAGATAATTCTTTACAATTGATGCTTTTCTCTTGACAAAGCATGGCACACATTCTCTAATGATAGTTTCTTCTTACTTGCTTTATGCTGGAGAGTCATAATCCCTTTATATATTCTCATTTAAATAGATTCTTTATCTATTTTGGTCCATTGCTATTAACATTGGTTATGATGTTTAAAACCATTTTTAGATTTCTAAATTAAGATTTCAAATTCAGCAACACATTCACAAGTTGTATCTTAAAGTGACTTACTTTAGGGAGAACTATATAGTCTAATACCCCTATCTGAGAATTACTTTACTTTGTCCTTGATTTTGGGATACAGTGTGCTTACGAGGCCTTTTATTAACTTACTGCATTAATTTGTATTGTCTAAACCAAGCCTTTAATACTAGTAGGAGCTTTGTCTTGTATATAACATAACATATGCAGCCAGATAATGATAATTTCTTTTTTTTTTTTTTTTTTTAAAGATTTTATTTATTTATTAGAGAGAAGAACACGAGAGGGCGGAGGGTCAGAGGGAGAAGCAGGTTCCCCGCTGAGCAGGGAGCCCGATGCGGGGCTTGATCCTGGGACTCCAGGATCATGACCTGAGCCGAAGGCAGTCGCTTAAGCAACTGAGCCACCCAGGCGCCCCGATAATGATAATTTCTATTTGGTTGTTTGGAAATATGTTATACAGATAGTAATTTGTAGTGTTAAGGTCAATGTCTATACTAGTTGATGGCCCAGAGGGAGAGAAAGCAGAGGAGGAAGTCTATATACTTCCTTTCTTAGAATTATTCTTCCCCATTTTCTGCATTTCTAGAATAATGTTCCTCAAATACTAGTTTTATCCTATCACTTCTGTACTTTAATTCAATACCCGAGAATCTACTGTGTGCTAGAAACTATAGTATAATAAAGTATACAAGTCTATCATGATTTATTGTCATAAAATTCACTTCTGCATATCATTCTGAGGATTCTACCTGACAGTCTTCTCTTACCCTTTTTCACCCCCCCCCCCCACCAGGACTTTTATCACAGACCGATAAAAACATGTATCTTTCTATTCAAAAATTTTATATTTGTTTTATTTTCCATAAGTACACCTTCCATCTGAAATTATTTCTTTTCTAGTTTGTCAAAGCTCTGATCTGCCCCCTTTTTTATCCAACCTTATATGACACTGATAACTCATCAACCCTATAGGTGCTTTGTTGATGTGTGATGAAAGAAGATGACAAGTCTTTTTCATCAAGATTGCTGGAATATTTTATATTTATCTGTCTTAGGATAATTTTTGAAGTTGACTAATTTTCAGAAAATAGCTAAAATAGCAACCATCATAATAAACAGCATTAAAATGTATTCTAGTTGTTGAATTAATCAGTGTTTCCTTTATGAGCTGGGCAGTGCATATGGGCTCCATTTGAGTTGCACTGAACATTGTTTATTCTTGATGAGAATGTTTGGAGATACCATGGTACTTCCTGGATTTTTGCCTGGATGGAAAACAAATTCGTGTCAGGGATCTTTAACACCCAGACTTATTTTAGCTCAGCTTTAGGTGCCTGGGCTATAGATAGTTGTGTTTTTTTATTTAGTTTTCCTTCTTAGTAAATTTTTATCATCATTAATGTGTTTTATAATCTTTCTCTTCTAGTGTTTCCACTGCTATCTTATTTCCCCAATATTTTCTTTTTTTTTTTTTTTTTTATTTTTTTTTAAGATTTTATTTATTTGCGAGAGAGAGAATGAGAGACAGAGAGCATGAGAGGGAGGAGGGTCAGAGGGAGAAGCAGACTCCCTGCCGAGCAGGGAACCCGATGCGGGACTCGATCCCGGGACTCCAGGATCATGACCTGAGCCGAAGGCAGTCGCTTAACCAACTGAGCCACCCAGGCGCCCTTCCCCAATATTTTCTTATAGATTCTTGAAATGGTCTTTTCCCCCTCATGGACTGAAGAATTCTAAACAATTGAATTCTAACAACTTAAACTGTAGATATTTCATACCCAACATCTTATGGGGGTGACTAAGGAATGCCAAACTGCAGCTGAAGTGAAGTTGTGTGAATGAATTAAAGGAGGAAAGAGTAAGACTTTGTAGGACCCTACTGATAGCAGCACACTTGGATTGTCTGTCCTATTTGGTTTTTGTTCTCTCCCCCGCCCCCCCCCAAAGAAAATCTTTTAAAAGAGTTACTAGTGGTAAAATTTGTGGCCTCAGTTATTCCACATCATGGAGTTTGTGCAAATACATATGAGGTCTTGGTTTAAAAACTTTATTTTTTTAAATTTTGATGTTTTGACTTTTTTAGATGTAAAACGAAGATCAGGAACAGATTTGAAGAAATGCAGAGTGAAGTGGTGTCAATCAGCATGTCAGAGACAGAGCATATAGCCTCCATTTCCTCTGATAAAAATATTGGGAAAACATTTGAATTAAAGGAAGACTTCTGCAACTCATTTTCTGTTGATGAAAGCAGCAGCTTAGAAAATGAGTCTAAACTGTCGTCATTAAACTTTGATAAAACGTCATGTCAGCCTAATGAACATAATCAAATTGAAGCACAGGAAAATTGTATTCAGGATCATGGTGGAGGTGAGGATTCTTGTGCTAAAACAGACATATGCCCAGAAAATTCTGAACAAGTAGGTAATTTTCCTGGTGGAGATTTGACAAAGCAAATTTCAAAACCAAATGAAACGGAACAGACAGTAACACAAATATTGGCGGAATTAAGGTCATCTACATTTACAGAAGCAGCGAATCAAAAGACTTATTCAGAAAGTCCCTACGATACAGACTGCACCAAAAAACTTATTTCAAAAATAAAGAACGTTTCATCGTCAGAGGATTTGTTGGAAGAAATAGAATCTGAGCTCTTATCTACGGAGTTTGTGGAAGAACACCGAGTACCAAATGGAATGAATAAGGGAGAACATGCATTAGTTATGTTTGAAAAGTGTGTACAAGAGAAGTATTTACAGCAAGAGCACACCATAAAGAAGTAAGTTTTTAATTTTTTTGGGTTTTCTCCCCCTGCCGGGATTAAAGATTGAATTCTTTAAAGAAAGGTATCATCTTGTCCATTCTTAATCCCACAATAGACATGCCTGTTGTAGTTGATCAACAGATAATGTATTTACTGAATAATTGAGCAAATGTCAAGTTTGTCTAGTTATTTAATATATGTCTAAAAGAATAAATACTAATGTGAGTTCGTTAAAGATGTAGAAATATAAAGACAACTCAAGTTTTTCAGTTTTGAAAGAATGTAGAGCATAATATTGTCAAAACTATGAGAAATTCAAAAGAAAATGAGAAGTCTTACAATTCAAAAAGATTTTCTTAAAATTTCCATTGTAAATTCATTGGTTTTAAAAATTAAAATTTAGAGAAGAGTTGGTTATCAGTAATTAAGAACACATTTTTAGACTTCCCTTGGATTTTTGAAGTTAATTTCTATATTAATGATAGTTTAGTTTTATTTTATCCTTTTCTAATGGTATTATATCGTCCTGTATTTTTATTCTAGATTTTTATATCTAAGTGTTGCAAATGTTTAGGTAGTCTTTTTTTTCTTTTAAGATTTTATTTATTATTAGAGCTTGAGCAGGGAGGAGAGGGAGAAACAGGCTCCCCGCTGAGCAGGGAGCAGATCCTAGGACCCCAGGATCATGACCTGAGCCAAAGGCAGACATTTAACTGAGCCACCCAGGTGCCCCTAGGTAGTTTTTTATAATGTTTAAGAAAGGCAAATAAAACATGCTAGCCTTCACTAAAATACAGACGGATTCTTTTTTTTAAATGATACTTAAAAAAAAATTTGGAATGGGAGGTATGTATGTAGAGAAAGCGGAGGAGGAAGTCTCTATACTAGAGGAGGGTGACAGAAAAAAATATACCATAATCCAACTATTGCTAGATATGTAACTGGCTTTTTTTTTTTTTTTTAAGATTTTATTTATTTGACACAGAGAGGGAGAGATAGAGAGCACAAGCAGGGGGAGAGGGAGAAGCAGGCTTGTCGCTGAGCAGGGAGCCCGATGCGGGACTCCATTCCAGGACCCTGGGATCATGACGTGAGCCAAAGGCAGTTGCTTAACCAACTGAGCCACCTAGGCGCCCCTGTAACTGGCTTTTAATGATTTCCTTGCTTCTAGTGTTTACTCTTCTAGATTTTCTTACTCAGTGAATCAGTCTTCTGCAAACCAGCTTACCCTTCATTGGTTTATCCAGTGAACTTTAATCTCTTAAGCATCCAGAACTCTTCCTTTTTTCTATTTTTTGTTTTTATTTTAGATTGTGACAAAATACACATAAAATTTACCATCTTAACTGTTTTTAAGTGTACAGTTCAGTAGTGTTAGGTTTATTCACATTTTTGTGCAACCAATCTGCATAGCTTTTTCATTTTGCAAATCTGAAACTCCCTACCCATTAAACAACTACCTATTCCCCTGCCATCAGCCCCTGACAACCACTGTTCCACTTTCTTTTTCTAAAGTTTCCTCTTGTTACTTTATATAAAGTGCAGTCATAGTATTTGTCTTTTTGCAACTGGTTTATTTCACTTAGCAGATGTCCTCAAGGGTTATCCATGTTGTAGCATCTATCAGAAATGCCTTTTTAAGGGTGAATAACATTTTATTGTATGTATATACCATATTTTGCTTTTCCATTCATCTGTCAGTGGACGTTTGGGTTGCTTCCACATTTTGACTATTAATAATACTGTGAACATGAGTGTACAAATATCTCTTGAGACTCAAAGCCCTTAATACTACTCCAAAATTAATGGCTGCTACTTTTATTCATATCCTTGCTGGAATGCTGCTATTATGAATAAACTATGTGATTTTGAACTTAGACCATTAGTGCTTTTACCACTTTGGTTTTTTAGGGTAACTTCCTCATTTTCCTATCTGTACCTGTTCTTTCAGAACTTTTTTTTTTTGAGATTGTCCTTGATGCCTCTTCCCACTTACCTTAGATCTGGACTCATCACTTTAATGCCTCTCTTGTAAATTGTAAGATGTTATACATTAAATAATAGCAAATACTTATATGCTGTTAATTATGTGCCAGGCACTTTATATATATTCATGGTATCAGAACAGCCCTCTATGGTATGAACTATTACTCCCATTTTACAGATGAGGTACCTAAAGCACAGAGAGATTAAGAAACTTGCTCAAGGTCACATGCTAGTAAATGCCTCAGTTAAAATCTGAGCCTAGTTAGTCTGGCTTCAGAAGATTTTTCAATGTGGTGATCTGAAATGAACTAGTTAGAAGTTGTTAACATTATCTAAAAATATTAGGAATACAATAGAAAATTCTTTTTTGCCCCATCCTGTCAGAACTGTGGCAGCATGGTAGACTGGGGTAAGCACAGTTTTGGTCAGAAGCCTGCAGTTGGAAGATTCCCACTTCCACTTGCAAATTCTGATTTGTTGTTCATATCAACCTCTCTAAATCAAAATTTGTCATCTCTGTGAAGGGGACGATACCTGACAGAATTGTTTTATAGACATTAAGGCGTTATAAAAATATTAGATACTATTTTAAATAAGTTAATCTTTTGTTATACACATAATAGCATAATTGTGACTCAGGTTAGCTCTAGAACACTAATATTTTTTTTCTTTTGCCTTCATTTAATATTCTATAAAGAAAACTGCCTTTCAGTTCCTTTGGCTTAAATTTTCATGAATGCATCTATTTCCAGTTGTCTTTGTATATACATCCATTGCTCTATTTTCTAACAGTGTGTTGTCCAAGGTCCCAACCGGAATTCTTAATTAAGAACCGTTAGTTGTGCATTGGATGTGACAATTTGAGGGTTTGCTGCCTCTCTAAATTGCTTACTTGTGAACTCTACAGCTAGGATTCTTATGCTGCAGGTTGTTTTCTGCAACAACTTGAGTGTACACCGAATCAAATAATCTAAGTTAAACCACTGTGCCAAAAAGGCTTGAATAAACTTGCATGCTGCATTTTTCTCCTTCCCAAACATTTGCATGATTTGCTTCCTCGCTGTGGTCCTGTGTTCCTCAGAGAGGCCCACCCTGACTACCTTATCTAAATGCACTGCTCAAGGGGCACCTAGGTGGCTCAGTCGCTTGAGCACCTGACTTTGGCTTCAGCTCCATTGGTGATCTCAGGGTGGTAAGGTCTAGCCCATTGTCGGGCTCTGTGCTCAATGGGGAGTCAGCTGGAGATTCTCTCCCTCTGCGTGCGCTCCCCCTCCCCCAACCATGCTCGCACATGCTCTTTCTCTCAAATAAATAAATAAATCTTCTGAAAAAATAAAATCACTGCTCAAGTCACTGTCTTCTTGCCCTCCTTTAGTTTTCTTAATAGGACATGGTTACTGCCTGATACTTTATTATGTTTATTTTCATTTTCTCCCTTTGAATGTAAACACCATGAGGGCAGGGATGGTTTGCTGACATACTTCAACACACAGAAGAGTATAGGTACATAGTAGGTACCCAGTAAGCGTTTGTCTATGATCTTCAAAGTAGGAGAAAGGCCTAGGCTATGGAACTAGACCTAGGTCTAAATCTCAGTTCAACCACTTACTAGCTGTGTGACCTGGAACAAGTGCTGGGCTTCAAGTTTTGTTTTTTTTTTTTAATTCATAAAACATAATTTCATAGACTTACTAATTTCATAAACCTGAATATTAAATAATGCACTTAAACTTAGTAAATATTGTGAAGTAAGTGTTAAGTAATAGCTATTGCTATTAGTAATTCCAAAATATTAGCTGTTAACCTTGTTAGGTGTCATATTTTATAGTTCTGAAGACTTCACAGGTAATTTTTAAGGCTTTATTTGTATTTTTCTAGGGGACTCAAAATGAAGTTTCTGCTTGAACTTTTATATTTTGTTTTATATATTTTTTAAATTTCTTCTGTAACTATTAATTAGAATATCATTGAAATATTCTTAAAATCTAAAGCAAGATTTTTCACCCTCAGCATTGTTGACATTTGGGGGCATATCATTCTTTGGTGGTGGTGGGACTGTACTGTGCATTGTAAAATGTTTAGCAACATCCCTGACCTCCACCCAAAAGAATCCAGTAGCAACCCCCACCCCTGTTGTGGCAACCAAAAATGTCTCCAGGCAAATGCCTGGAAGGGCTTTGCCTCAGATTGAGAAAACACTGGTCTGGAGGAGTTCAAATACTGAAGGGATGACGTGCATAGCTGAGATACCCAAAGTGGTAAACTTAAAAAAGAGTGTGATTTTCTTTATCTGATTATATTTCACTTGATTTTAAATATACAGATTCCTAGGAAGAAGTTAATAGTCTGACTGCCAGAGAATGTTTTATAAAGCATAATATATCATTACAAAAGGACTACTTAGGAATGTTGATATATTGATCATAAGTATCTATAATCTGCAAACATCCTATTTCACATCTCCGTTTTTAATTATGTTTTACTTATACTGCTCTTTTTATATTTAGGTTAATTAAAGAAAATAAGAAGCATCAGGAGCTCATCTTAGACATTTGTTCAGAAAAAGACAATTTAAGAGAAGAACTAAAAAAAAGAACAGAAACAGAGAAGCAGCATATGAGTACAATTAAACAGGTAAAAAGACAAAAATCTTTAAACACTATACTTCAATTTGTAAAATAAACACATTCCTGAAAATTTGTGTATGAATTGAAGTTCTGTAAGCTAAATTGTATTTTAATTGCAGAGGATTGCTTGGTATGTAAAGCATTCTTTTTTATGAAATGGGAATCATAGCCTGATTTTTTTCTCTTATGTAAATTTGTATTTTTCTAGGATATGTGTGAGTATATTCTATATATAATAGAAATCTGAGGAAAAAAGATTTAATTTGGCAGTCAGACTTTCTACCACTTAAAAGAAGAAGCAACATATACCTTAAAGTTTATATCTAGCATTAGAATATTTCTAAGCTTATCGTTTAAGGTGATTCCATTCTCAGCCTTATTGTGTACTACACTGGAAGACTGGCTCTCCTGCTTCAGATTTTATCTGGCTAGCTGGCTTCCCCAGTTTGTCTTTCCTCATTTTCTTTCCTTTTAAAATTTTTTAAACATGAACTCTGATATATGGATCAACAAAGTGAATATTCAGACTAGTGGCAAAGCTGACCTGCTCTTTATCTTTCTGAGCTGCTTTTTTTCTTCTGTGGGTAGGATTAGAAGCATTTTAGCCTTAAAAGTCCTTCCTTTTGTCTCATCCTTCACCAAAAACTATATAATGAAAAAAAACAACACAATAAATAATTGATAATAAAAAATTAAACCAAGTTTCACTTGCTTATGAGTTGGTATACTTAATGCACCATTACATGGTTGGAGGGTGATTGTATTTGTAAATTTTACGTAATCCTGATTTTTACGTGCTTTAGAGCTATACCACAGTAAACCAAACTTAGAATTTTAAAATGTGAAGGAAGCTTAATAATGGGTGGAAGACACATTTGGGTAGGCAGGTTATTGCTGGTGACCAGAAACTTCAGACTGAATATATGGGAGAGAACCACGGCTGTTCTTTTCATAAGCTTGTTAGTGGTTGTGCCTTTATTAAGGAGAAAATTGGATTCTTCTTTCCTTCGCTAGCCAGTATAGCAGGATTTTTTTTTTCTTAGTTTTATCTCTAGATCTCCACCTTTCAATATGGCAGCCACTAGCCACATAAATCCTTTGAGCACTTGAAAGGTGGTTAGTCCAAATTAAGAAACGCTGTAGGTATGAAGTACTTAAGTTTGAAGACTTGGTCTAAAGTAAAATCTGTCAGTTTTTCAAGTTGATTATCAAAGTGATAATATTTTGGATATATTAAGTTTAATATTCATTTCACATTTTGCTTCTTAAAATGTGCCTACTAGAAAATATAAATTACACATATGGCTTGTATTCTATTGGACTGTGTCACTCTAGGTAATTTTGTTGTAAGGAAAATACGCATATTCTATAAGCTAACATTTAGGGTTTTTTTCAACAGCTTTATTGAGATAGTTTAAATACCATGCAATTCACCCATTTCAAAGTGTACTGTTTAATGGTTTTTAGTTGTACAACCTTTACCACAATCTTAGAATATTTTATCACCACCCCCCACCCCCGCAGTGAAACCTCATATCCATTAGTAGTCAGTCCTTAGGATTTTATGTATACAAGATCATGTCATCCGCAAATAGAGAGTTTTACTTATTCCTTTCCAATCCAAGTGCATTTTATTTCATTTCTTATCTAATTGCCTGGTCTGGACCCTCCAATATGGTGTTGAATAAAAGTGGCAAGAATGGATATCCTTCTCTTGTTCGTGATCTTAGGGAAAAAGCATTCAGCCTATCACCATTAAGTTATAATGCTACCTGTGGGTTTTTCACAGATGCTCTTTATCAGGTTGAAGAAGTACCTTTTTATTCCTACTTTGCTCTGTGTTTTTATCATGAAAGAGTTGAAATGCTTTTTCTGCATTTATCAAAGTGATTGTGTGTTTTTGTTCTGTTGATATGGTGCATTACATTAAATGATTTCTGGATGTTATGCTGGCCTTGCATTGCTAGGATAAATAGCTTTGGGTCATGGTGTATAATTCTTTTTATATATTGCAGGATTGTTTTGCTAGTACTATAATTTCCATTGATCAAGACTTTGTCTATATTCATGAGAGATATGGTCTTACAGCTCTTTTTCTTGTGATTTCTTGGTTTTGGTGTCAGGGTAATACCCCATAGAATGAATTGGGAAGTGTTTCTTCTTTTTTGGGGAAGAGTTTGTGAAAAATTGATTTGGTATTAATTCAAGGCACCTGGCTGCCTCAGTAGCATGTGGCTCTTGATCTTGGGGTCATGAGTTTGAGCCCCATGTTGGGTATAGAGATTTCTTAAAAATAATGTCTTAAAAAAAGAATTGAGGGGTGCCTGGGTGGCTCAGTCGTTAAGAGTCTGCCTTCGGCTCGGGTCATGATCCCGGGGTCCTGGGATCGAGCCCCACATCGGGCTCCCTGCTCAGTGGGAAGCCTGCTTCTCCCTCTCCCACTCCCCCTGCTTGTGTTCCCTCTCTCGCTGTGTGTCTCTGTCAAATAAATAAATAAAATGTTTAAAAAAAAAAAAAGAATTGGTATTCTTTAAATGCATGATAGAATTAATCTGTGTAGTCTCCTGGGCTTGAATATTTCTTGGTAGGTTTTTGTTGTTTATTTTTTTACTAATTAAATCTCTTTACTTATAGGTCTACTCAGATTTTCTGTCTCTTCTTGAGCTAGTTTGGGTAGTTTGTGTCTTTCTAGGAATTGTCCTTTTATTTCATCCATGTTAAAATGGCCAATTTTTTTATTTCTGTAAGGTCAGTATGTCCCTCTTTTATTTCCATTCTAGTAATTTGAGTCTCCCCCCACCCTCTTTTTTACCTAAAGGTTTGTCAATTTTGTTAATCTTTTCAAAGAACCATTTTGTTGAATTCTCTGTTTTTTCTATTTTCTATTTAATTTTCATTCTAATATTTATTATTTCCTTCTTCTTGCCGGCTTTAGGTTTAGTTTGGTTTTTCTTTTTACAGTGCCTTAAGATGAAAGTTTGGGTTATTGATTTGAGAGCTTTCTTCTTTTTTAATATAGGTGTTTATAGCTATAAATTTCCCTCTAAGCACTGCTTTAGATATATCCCCTAAGTTTTGGTAGGTTGTATCTTTATATTTCTAATTTCTTCATATTTTCTAACTTTCCTTGTGATTTCTCCCATTGGTTATTGAATTTGTTGTTTAATGTTTACATATTTGTGAATTTCTGATATTTCTTGCTGCTACTGATTCTAGTTTCATTTCATTATGGTTGAAGAACATACTTTATAAGATTTCAATCTTTTAAGTTTATTGAGGTTTATTTTATGACCTAGCATATATTCAGTCCTAGAGAACATTCCATGTGCACTTGATGAGCATGTGTATTCTCCAGTTGTTGGGTGGAATGCTGTATAGATGTGTTAGATCCAGTTGTTTTATAGTTTTGCTCATGTCTCCTATTTCCTTGTTAATCTTCTATCTAATTCTGTCCATTATTGAAAGGTATTGAAGTCTCCCAACTATGAATTGCCTCCTTCATTTCTGTCAGTTTTTGGTTCATGTATTTTAGTGCTATGTTATTAGGTGCATATATATTTAGAATTATTATAGATTGACCATTTAATTATTATGAAATATTCCTCTCTGGTAACATTATTTTGTAGTTTATTTTGTATATTAGTATAGCCACTCCTGTTTTCTTATGGTTGTTATTTGCTTGCAGTGTCTTTTTCCATCCTTTTTCTTACAGTCTATATTGTTGGATCTTGTGTTTTTACTCCAGTCTGACGATCTCTGCTTTTGATATGATTATTTAATACAATTTCATTTAATGTTATTGACAGTAGATTTATGTCTGCCATTCTTTTCTATGTCTCATGTTTGTTTTGTTCCTCTGTCCCTCCCTCACTGCTTTCTTTTGCATTAAGTAAATAGTATTTAAATTTCTTTCATATTTTCACTATATTTTTTTGAGTTATTTCCTTAGTGATTGTTCTAGAGTTTACCATATACATCTTATCAGAATCTGCATCAGCTTTATACTACCTTAATTCTAATGAGATTTAGAAACATTGTTAACATTTACTTTTGATTTCTGTTTGAAGTATATTCATTACATTCTCTATGTTCCCTTTCATTGTTAATATTTATTTGAAGTGTTGGTGGTCTGTTTGGTATAGCTATAAAAATAATCTGGAAATAATTTTCTTTACAGTTAGAATCAAGAATAGAAGAACTCAGTAAAGAAGTTAAAACTTCCAAAGATAAACTAGTAGCTCAAGACATTGCAGCTAAAAATGCAGTTCAGCAGTTGCATAAAGAGATGGCCCATCGGATGGAACAGGTATTTTTCAAATCATTATCATTATTAACTTTATATTCTGGTGACTTTCTTGTTTAATATAAACTAATCTGTTAGACTATTTTGCATATCAGTGGTATCTTAAGAATAGGTAATTATCTTTTTTAAAAATGCTAAAGTAATACATAAATACATGCTAACTACAAAAACATTTTTAGTAAATTAAGGAAGTATACAGGGGCATCTGGGTGGCTCAGTGGGTTAAGCGTCTGCCTTCAGCTCAGGTCATGATCCCAGGGTCCTGGGATTGAGCCCCACATCGGGCTCCCTGCTCAGCGGAGAGCCTGCTTCTGCCTCTCCCTCTGCTGCTCCCCCTGGTTGTGTGTGCGCGCGCTCTCTCTTTCTCTGTCAAAATAAATACACAAAATCTTTAAAAAATAAAAATAAAAATAAATTAAGGAAGTATACAGAACAAAAAGTGAAAATCCTCCTTCATTTGTACTTCTCTCTTCCTGCTCCCAAATCCCTGGTATTCCATTCCTTGTTCCAAGGCTAATTATTGATAATTTTGGTTATGTATTTTACCACATATACACGTATAAGTCACACAGGCTTATGTGTATGTATTCATATACTTATTCCTCCTACTTGATTGAAATCTTACTGTGCATCTTTTTGGGTTTTTTTTCCTACTTAATACACCTTGATCATCTTTTTGAGTTGGTATATATGGAGTTCAGAAGAGATCATTTTAAGCATTGTATTATTATTACCGGACTCTTTTTTTTTTTTTTTTAATTGGGACAGAGCTGCATGTGGACGCACTAGCTGGGGGTGGGGGGCGTGTGTAGCACAGAGGGGAGAAGCAGACTCCCAGCTGAGCAGGGAGCCCGAGGCTATTGGCCCAATCGCAGGACCGAGACCATGACCTGAGCCAAAGGCAGATGCTCAACCAACTGAGCCACCCAAGCTCCCCTGAGCTCCTTAAGTATGGAATCTTAGTCATCTTCATTTCCTAGCACCATGCCTGACTGTTGGCCCTTATGGTGAGTTGAATCAGGAAGTATTAACTGACTGCTAACACTGTTAGTGAGATGGATCCTGTCCTTTCTACCTTGAAGCTACTATCATAGGTAGCTTTCTGGAAGAACTTTAGGAAACAGATGATCCTCATGAGACCTTTACTTCTTTGATTC
Source organism: Phoca vitulina (assembly GCF_004348235.1). NCBI lineage: Eukaryota > Metazoa > Chordata > Mammalia > Carnivora > Phocidae > Phoca > Phoca vitulina. The sequence continues at coordinate 11,307,651 of NW_022589731.1, read as the reverse complement.
TTTTCAACATGATCATTTAAAACCTATGCTATTAGTTCCCAAACTTTTTGTACTAATTGAAGAGAAAGAGGATGAGACCTTAAGATGTCAGTTTTAGTAGACTCAAAAATAGCTGATAATTAGAACCATCTGGTAAGCTTTTTAAACAATATGTTCTTTGAAGTTTATTATATTTTAGAATAAAAACAAAATAGTAGTTGGATATATACAATAACAACTCACAGAGTAAAAAATGAGTCTTCTTCCAAACCTTTTCTTCCATTTTTCCCTTTCCCAGAAGTAACCATTGATGCAAGTTTCCTGTGTATTCTTCCCAAAATGTTTGTTGCACAGACAAGCATGTATGTATTCCCGGGACTTCCTCCTCCCATTCCACTCCTTTTTAATAAATGGCAACATGTTGCATTCACCACTATGTTACTGTTCCCTTTATATAGATGAAGAATGTAGGTGAAGTTATTAATAGTAGCTAATATATTGAGATTTACCTATGTGCCAGGCCATGTTTAAAAAATACTTTACAATTTATTTAATCTTCACAATGACGCTAAGAGGTGGGTATTATTATGTAGATTTTGGAGATTATTTCATTTAAATATTTCTACACCTGCTTCATTCCTTTTTACCCCTACCTTTTCCTCTCAATTTTTTGAGAGTTTTCAAGCCTCTAAAAAGGTGAAAGAATAGTAAAATGAACACTAGTTTATCCTTCACGTAGAGTCACCAAACCTGGTAAATTTTACTTAGGAATAGATTCCAACATGAGTGTGCACGTGCACACATATGCGCACACACACAGTACATTCCCCAGTTTAATTTTATAGCTTGAGGTTTTTCCATTTCTTGGACTAGATAGGTGGAATGAATTTGAACCGCAAACTTACAAGAGGGTGGTAGACTTATAAATTCTCAGGGATTTTACAGCATGTTCCCTTTATGCCCCACATGACCTGGTATTGGGAAATGTCTACAGGGCAATGAAGAGTTCAGGCTTAGCATACCATTCTGGATTCCTGCTTCCTCTTAGCTTCTTTGGCCTTGGGGAGTTTCTCATACTTTCTTGTGAGCTCAACTGTTTATTAAAAGGATGTTTGTGGGGTGTCTGGGTGGCTCAGTCGGTTGAGTGTCCGACTGTTGGTTTCAGCTCAGGTTGTGGTCTCAGGGACGTGGGATTGTGGGATGGAGCCCCGAGTGGGCTTCAGGCTCAGTGGGGAGTCTGCTTCTCTCCCTGCCCATCTGCCCCTCCTCCCCCACACGTGCGTGTGTGTGCATGCGTGCGCTCTCTCTCTCTCTCTCTCTCTAATAAATAAAGAAATCTTTAAAAAATAAAAGGGTGTTTGTTGTATTTCATCTAAAACTTTTGGTGTTTTGAATGGGGATAGTTTATCTGCCATATTTCAAGAAGCAGAACTTCTTACATTTTATCTTAATTTTAACTGGCTGTTGAATCTTACTGATTATCTTATTCATGCTTTCTTTATGTTCATCCAAGTCAACGATAAACATCTTAAACTGGTCAAATCCGAAGACTTACCGGCTCTTCTTCCTTTATCTGTACAGTAGATGGACTTTTTATGGAAGCTTAAGTAGTAGTTACTTTATCATCTTGTTTAATACTCCCAGGAGTTCTGGGAAGCAGGTGCTGCCATGGTCTGGGTTGAGACCTAGAAACGTGAACTTTTAGCACCCTAGGTTATGCCTTTGCAGCTGATTCATGGATGACTGGGTAACAGGACATCCCTGCTATAGTCAAGAACCTTGTAATAGTTTATCTATTTTAATTGTCTCTTCTGGTTTTTCTGCTTCTCATCTCTCAATTTCAGTGAAGCTTCCATCCTGCCACCAGTTATCTTACTAAAACAGACATTTAATAAAAGGTTCCAATTTATAAATCTTTTGGGTTCCCATTGCCTATAGGATAAAATCTCAACTCATTAGCATGATAAGAGAAGCCTTTCTTTGTTTGAAGATTTGATCTCTACCAGTCTACTTCATAACTACTTACTCACCAGTCCAACCAACACACCAAATATAAATCCTACAAAATGTCTTGGTATCCTCCAAAAAATCATGCTATTTTATATCTTTAGGCATTTGCACATTTCTTTATATATTATATGTATATATGTTGTTAATGTGATGTTGTATAAATGTTTTGTTTGTATGTTGATCATACTAGGTAGTGAGCTCTTCTGGGACAGAAGCCACAACTTATTCTTCGTGTTTCTAAAAGCCAATATGTTGTCTAAGCATGAGCTTATGAAACCAGACTTCTTTTTAAGTTGACATTACCATTAATTACCTTTTTTAAGGACAGTTATTCAACTATCTAAAAAATATAGCTAATTCTGTTAACCAGTTCAGTACAATTTTCTCAGTCCTTGTCCACAATTACATTGTGAAATCCTCAAGGATCTCTGACCTTCCTATTCCAATGTTTCCCTTAATTTCTCTTGAAAATTAGCAGGCTATTTCAGTGAGGAAAAAAAAATCCCAATTGGACAATTTTAAAAAATATTTGTATGTATAGTATTCTGAGTGTCAACTAGATGTGCTTATCACCTGTACCAGAACTTCATGAAACATTCTTTGTCAGTTACTTTTCATCAGAGTTGGGAGCTTTTCCTACATTATCTTGACATTATACCGTCTTCGGGGTGCCTGGATGGCTCAGTCGTTAAGCATCTGCCTTCGGCTCAGGTCATGATCCCAGGGTCCTGGGATCGAGCCCCGCATCAGGCTCTCTGCTCTGCGGGAAGCCTGCTTCTCCCTCTCCCACTCCCCCTGCTTGTGTTCCTGCTCTGGCTATCTCTTTGTCAAATAAATAAAATCTTTAAAAAAACAAAAACAAAAAAACCCACAACATTATACCGTCTTCAATTCAGTTATAGTATTAGTTGGCATTTACCACTAGATACCATTGAAAATCCCTAAAGTTCAAGGTTCCATCTTTTATAACATAAGTATGTGCTCCATCATATTTGCAAATTGTGAATTTAAATGTACTTAAATGAAGGGTTATCTGTAAAAGTTTCATTGCATAAAACTTCAGAATATGGAGTACCAGCTTATATTAATAATTTTAAGAGTGTATAGATGTTACACTTAGTCCAATTAGGTATTTTTTATTAAGTGAAATACTTTATTTTTTCTTTTTTAAAGATTTTATTTATTTGAGAGCGAGCAACAAGCGGGGGGAGGGGCAGAGGGAGAGGGAAAAGCAGATCCCCTGATGAGCAGGGAGCCTTGCCTACAGGCTCAATCCCCGGACCCTGAGATCATGACCCGACCCTTAACTGACTGAGCCACCCAGGCACCCCATTAAATGAAATACTTTAGAAAGCTTTTCATATACAGGAAATCAAATGATTAATTAGCATATGGTTACTTACTTTTTGCAAGGGAGCTAAGATTTTTAGATTTTAGGAATTGTCAGCCATACAGTCAGGGTCCTGGCAGAAAACAGAAACTGCTGATTTGAAAATTTAATAAAAGGACTCTTTACAAAAGGTATAGACAACATTTAGGGGGCCCAAAGGGAAGATGCAGGGTCCTGGGGTGCTTGAGCTAAAGGAATAAGGAGAGGGAACAGGTAGTGCCACTGGGAGGGGCTAATCGTATAGTGAGGGCGCCTGACTTGAGCATTGGCCTTCAGCCAGCCTGTTGTGATTCTGGAGGAGCCAGATCTCACTCTTGGCCTATACTTCTGATCTGCCTAGTGCCGCCTTTTGGCTGACTGGAAGTTCGGAGCACAAGGAAACTTGTTGATATGGTCCATGATAGTCATCTTCTCAAAGCACAGGGTGGGAGAGGAAAGAGTGGAAAGTGGATCTGGAGGAGTAAACAGAAAGCGGCAGCTATGTCAGCCGAAGTTAAAAAAAAAAGGGGGGGGTAAACACAAGTATTAGTGATATTAATTTTGTTTACTGTATCATTTTTCTATAATTTTGAATTTTTCCTTTCATTAAAAAATTTCATGACACGGGTCCTGGGAATGTACAAAAACCAAAAAAATACATTGGTAATATTATGGAAAATTATTATTTATTTTGATTTATTTTGATTTTGATTTGAAAAAAATTTTTTTATTAATGCTGGATATTTTTTCAAAGGCCAACAAAAAATGTGAAGAGGCACGCCAGGAAAAAGAAGCAATGGTAATGAAGTATGTAAGAGGTGAGAAGGAATCTTTAGATCTTCGAAAGGAAAAAGAGATACTTGAAAGAAAACTCAGAGATGCGAATAAAGAATCTGAGAAAAACACTAACAAAATTAAGCAGCTTTCTCAGGAGAAAGGACGGTTGCACCAGCTGTATGAGACAAAGGTATAACTTGTGGTGGTGTACTTTAGTTGAAATTTATTCTTTTTGCTTTTCCTTATCTAATCAAATACTGATAACTTAATGTGGTTAAAGTCACTATTTAACATAAAGTTGTTTTTATTAGTTTACCTTCTAAGAACGTGAATGCTTTAGTAACTTTAGTATCTCACTACCTGTTGGCAAAAAGTTTTTGCTGGGAAAAAAATGAGATATTGACACATGTTTATTAAATAACTTTTTCTTGATAGATTTTTTTAAAACCTTCTTTTAATATCTATATGTTGAAGAAATGAGTTCCTGCTCCAAAAGAACATTTTATTTTGGTAAAATACATACATAGTAGGATCAAGATGTGAATAGTTTCTCAGCAAGAACTATGTAATTTGACTGGAATCTTATGTAACACTTATTTATCATAGAATAGAATTTATATTTTTCTTGTAGAAAAACATGTTCTTTTTAGATGCTGCCCGAAGAAATTTAATTACTGAGCTATTCAGAGTCCTTGCTGTTAACTAGCAGCCTCATGGCATGGTCTTATTTCTAGTCAGTCATCATTTCTTGATAATGAATGTTATTTTTTTTAATTAACTTTTAGTTCAGGAATGTTGTCATTGTTCTCAGGAATTCTGGAAAAAAATTAATTTGTATTTCACCTTAATGCCAGCCAGTTGAGAAGAATCATAGAGATGTACTTGTACTTGCAACATATCCAGTTGTTTGAAATATGTTAATCATCTTATGTCTATTGATTGGATTTAGGATTTTGCTACTCTCTTACCATTTGAACTTTGAATTAGGTTTATGTAGGTCATAATATGCTAACCTCTGAAATATAGTGTTATTAAATTAATTATTTTGAGGAGGTATAAAAGATACACAAATAATTGGTTGATTGTTTAAATGAAAAAATATGACCTAGTGATATTGTTTTAGGAAAGTGAAACTACTAGACTCACCAGAGAAATTGACAAATTAAAGGAAGATATCAACTCTCATGTCATTAAAGTAAAATGGGCACAAAACAAATTAAAAGCAGAAATGGATTTACACAAGGTAAGTACTGTAATGCAGTGGAAAAATTATTAGAATCAGTTTTAAGAGCAAATGCAGGGGCACTTGGGTGGCTCAGATACAATGTCTGAGATGAAAAATACAGTGGATAGAATTAACAGAAGATTAGATGCTACAGAAGATAAGATTAGTGAACTTGAAAAACATGAAACTTCAAAAACATATATGGAAACATAGCATAGAAAACTATACTAGTGATTCCTAGATTTATAACTTCTATACAGAATTCCATATTCTTATATTTAGGTGGCTACTTGACATCTGATGTCTTGGGTGACTCACAGGCATCTTCAACTGAACATGTCTGAAACTGCCATTGCTCCCCCATCTCAAGAAATGGCAGTTCATCCTTATCCTTGAGTTCTCAGTCACCATATCCAGTCCCTTAGTAAATATTCTTGCTCACTTCTTTCAGATCTTTACCCATCTGTCACCTCTCAATGACACTTTACCTAGCTCTCTAAATTTGCATACCTCCCCTCAAACCCCCTTGTGCCCTTACTTTATATTTACTTGTTAGCACTTGTCATTATCTAATATAACATATTTTTACTTATGTATTTTATGTATTACCTGTGATCACTAGAATACCAGCTTTATGAGAGTAGAGATTTTTATCAGTCTTCTTAACAGTAATATTTCCTCGAAGCTTAGAAGAATGCCTTATATGGCAGGTGCTCACTAAATAAATGAAATGTAGTCCCTTAATCAAAATTTTTCTTTTATTTGGTTATTTATTTAGTAATTACTTAGAATTATAGGAATCTCTCAGTTGTTATTTTTTGAGTGAAGTGAGTACCTACTGTGTGCCAAGGTTTTTCAGTTATTGATGATACAGACGTGGGAAAAAAAAGCCATATAGGATTTGGGGCGCCTAGGTGGCTCAGTCAGTTAAGCAGCTGCCTTCAGCTCAGGTCATGATCTCAGGGTCCTGGGTTCGAGTCCCACATCGGGCTCCCTGCTAGGCAGGGGTCTGCTCCTTTTCCCTCTTTTCCTCCCCCGTTGTGCTCGCTCACTCTCTCAAATCAAATCTTTTTTTTTTTTTAAGATTTTATTTATTTATTTTGACAGAGACAGCAAGAGAGGGAACACAAGCAGAGGGAGTGGAAGAGGGAGAAGCAGGCTTCTCGCAGAGCAGGGAGCCTGATGTGGGGCTGGATCCCAGGACCTGGGGATCATGAGCCGAAGGCAGACTCTTAACGACTGAGCCACCCAGGCGCCCTCAAATAAATCTTAAAAAAACCCCAAAAAACAAATCAAGTTCTTATTAAAAGACCAGCAACTGGAAGTATATAGCTAGGTACTTAGTTGTATGATAGATGTATCCAAAAACGACATAAAAGAAGTAGTGTGTGAAAATAGATGCAATTTAGATGGTTCAAAAGATGAAGAGAAACATTCCAAGTGGAGGAAGAGCAAGAGAAAAGGAAAAACGGGAGATGAGTATTTGATGTTTGGGAAGACCAGCCTCCCTAGAGCAAAGGCTTATATTAGTGATTCCTTCATAGATTCAGCAAATATTACATGAACAATTAGTATGTGGCAAGGTGTTGTCCAGAAGCGGTGTCCTCAGTGGAGGAAACATGTAATCTACAGAACAGGGTATCAGTTGTTCTAATCCAGGAATGCCCTGGACTCTTTCTGTGGGAAGGCAGATAACAGCTTCTACCCTTTTCTGAAGGGCAGCTACTAGGAGGTGATACCTAAACCCTGATTTCAAATCCACAATAGCTCAGGCTATGGGACTGGATGGGTGATCTGAAGAACTGTGGAAAAAGAGCTACAGAGCAGGGCTTTATCTGGAAAATTGCCACGGGAAGCAGAAAGCCAGTTGAGACAGAAAAGACAACAATGGAAAGGGAAAAACAGTAGTATGTTGTCTTGTAATAGAAACAGAGGAAGGATATCCAGAGAATCAGGAGTGGTCAGAACTGGAGCAGGTAAGTCAAGAATAGAAAATGAGAGAAAGTAATTGAATTTGATGAGACAGTAGTCCCTACAAACCTTCAGAATTGCTCTTTTAGGAGAGTGGTTAGGAACAGAAACCAAACTGTAGCATGGACCTATAAGACAGTTTTGAATGGATACCATGGCCGTAAAGCAAAGAATGGTCTTTTATGTGTGTGCAGAGAGCGGTTTAACACTTTGTTCCTCTTGTCTTACCAGGTTAATAATTACTTTTAGTGATTTACTAAAAACTATCAAATTTAACCTTATTTAATGGCTATCAGTTAACTGTACAGTCCACTTTGGTTTTTTGTCAGAAGCATAAAGTGTTATTTCTAGAATAGTATCTAACCCCTCAATGGCAGTGCCAGGACTACTGTGGTCATTGTCCTTACCATTTATCACAGTACTGGGCCCAACCTTGTCACTGTCTGTGAAGGACAAACTGTTTTCCTTCTCCAGTGTAGGGAAGAACCCATTTCTCCCTACTGTGTGTTTCTTCCCTCTGAGTCTCGTTTACTTTTACACTGAACACTTCACCTCTGACACTTTGGTCACCAGTTGTGTGGAGGTTTTCCCCCACTACAAGTAATTCTCTGCGATACAACTAGGTGTTGCTACAGTTTCACTTGACTCTGACACATCCACCTGGAGATAGCATTGGATCCCACAGGTTAAGGGCTCAGTCATACAAGAAGGCTCCCCAGCCCCCCAGCATGCACATACTTCAGATGCCAGCCACAAGGCCAGGTGCCCTTGTGACCAGCCAGCTATAGATCAGAAGTTCCAGCGACCCCCTCCTTGGGTTTGAAGATTTGCTTAAAGAACTCAGGGAAGGACTTGGGTTTATCATGTTATTAAAGGGTATGATAAAGGATACAGATGAACAGCTAAATGAAGAGCTATATAGGGCAAGGTCTGGGAGGGTCCCAAACATAGGCGCTTCTGTCACCGTGGAGTTGGGGAACCTCTTGGTGTGGTTGTATTTGACAGTCTGGAAGCTCTCCAAACCCCATATTTTGGGATTTTATGGAGGGTTCATTATGAAGGAATGATCCATCATCAGCTCCATCTTCAGGCCTTCTTTGGGGGCTGGATTCCAGACTGCTAATCATGACTTGGTCTTTCTGGTGACCAGCCCACATCCAGGAGCCCACCCAGAGGCGCCTCATTAGAACAAAAGACACTCCTGTCACCCAGGAAATTACGAGGGTTTCAAGAACTCTGTGTCAGGAACAGAGGTCAAAATCAGTACTGCAGCAAGAGATGCTCCTAGTGTTCTTATGACTTAGGAAATTACAAGGGTTTTAGGAGCTTTGTGTCAGGGACTGGGGCAGAGACCAATATATATCTTTTCTTATCTCACACTATCTTTTTGTCAATGCAGGAAACCAAAGATAAACTCAAAGAAACAACAACAAAGTTAACTCAAGCAAAGGAAGAAGCTGATCAGATACGGAAAAATTGTCAGGATATGATAAAAACATATCAGGTATGCTTAACTTTTCAAATAGATTAGTAATAAAATTGCACCAAATATCAGTACTCTTGCTTCATTAATGTTTTGTATCTGTAATATTTGAAGTGTGGAATGGATTTGGTAGAACAGTTAAATAAATGACAGGTTATTTCCTGTGTTAAAGTACTTGTAGCTTAACTAGAGATCTTATTAGAGATGTTTTTAACCAAATAAAAACACTAAAAAATATCAGAAGAATGAAGAGTACAAGGAAATTTATAACTTAAAACCCACTGTATATTATATTACATATCTTAAGGGCTATTCTTGTTCGTACAGAATTGACATATTTAAAATCTTTCAGTACAGTCATTTTTAGATACCCAAGGTATGCATTTCACAATTTGTAAACTTAACTGCCAAAGCCTTCACTTTCCAAAGTATAAAACTTTAAAAATTCAGTCATACTTTTTTCATTTCCTTCCCATTAGGAGTCAGAAGAAATTAAATCCAATGAGCTTGATGCCAAGCTTAGAGTCACAAAAGGAGAACTTGAAAAACAAATGCAAGAAAAATCTGACCAGCTAGAGGTGAGTGGCTTTGCTCTTTTCATGCCCTGGATTGGGCAATACATACAGAGCGAGAGAAAGAATGAGTACTGTCACCCACTTTGAAGGCCTTTTTGAAGGAATAGGCAATAAATTTTAGGTCTTGTTTAATACATAGTGACTTGTGGTTTCTTTTAAACTTTACAAAAGATGCATCATGCCAAAATAAAAGAACTGGAAGATCTGAAGAGGACGTTTAAGGAGGGTATGGATGAACTACGAACACTCAGAACAAAGGTAAGGAAATCTCTAGTCATGATTTCAGAGGAAGGCTAAATATCTTTAATTTTGGACTCCTTCTAATTTTTTTAAGTGTTAGGGAAACACTTTCATTCCAAAATGAAAGAACTCAGAGGAGTAGAATATTGATTTCCTAGCAATAAAATGGACTCTTTTGTTGAAATGATAATGTCTTCCACTTTGGTCCCTTTGAAGTATTTTCCAGACATTCCTATTTTACAGCACATTTCCTGTTTCTGTCACTTATCCTTGGGCCCCTAACATAAGGCAGTCTTATCAGCAAATTAATTGGAAAGATAGTTGGACTTTAGAACTGTAAGTGACAGAAAATAATAGACTATATTTCTCCTGGGTAGTCTTGTACAGTTTTAATTTCTAACAATCTAGTATAGTCATCATTGTAAAAATAGTATCCCTTTTAATATGAATGTGAAATATCATTGTATATCAATTCATTTCTTTAGAAATAGGCTTTTAAGTAACCACCTTGAATTTGCCATCATTTAATAATTTCTAAAGTGTCCTTCATGTGCCTTTCCATTTGTTGTCTGTGCCAGTTCTTTGAGGTAGGTGGGGAAGGTATATCTTGTTTTCAGGTGAGGAAATGGAGATTCAGCAAAAATAATGTGACATGCTAAAACTCCTGTGACTAAATCACAAGAAATCTGAGACTGAACCCCAAGACTGTTAATGTCCCATTATATTTTCTTCACATTAATCCTTATAACTTAGCTTAGATTTTTTTTTTTTTTTTTTGAGCAAGAGAGAGAACGAGTGTGCGAACGTGTGAGTGGTGGGGGAGGGGCAGGGGGAGGGAAAGAGAATCTTAAGCAGGCTCCACGCACAGTGCAGAGCCCGATGTGGGGCTCGATCTCACAACCCTGACATCATGACCAGAGCCAAAATCAAGAGTCTTGATGCTTAACCAGCTGAGACACCCAGGAGCCCCTAGCTTGGATTATTAATATATAATCACTATATGAAGTAATTAAGGAACAAGAAAATACTGTTTATAGTCTAACTTGGTTATGAATTTTGATAGGTGAAATGTCTAGAAGATGAACGATTAAGAACAGAAGATGAGTTATCCAAATATAAAGAAATTATTAATCGTCAAAAAGCTGAAATTCAGAATTTATTGGACAGAGTGAAAATTGTGGATCAGATACAGGAGCAGCATCAAAGGTATAAACCAAGCAACTTCTGTTTATGCTAATCAATAGGCTTTTTAATTCTATCTCAAGATTCTGTTATTAAATGTAATTATTACATTAAATAAGAATTTTATAATTTTACTAGCTAAAAAATTTAAAATTCCTGTTTTCATTTGAACTTTTTTGGATTATCTTTGAAGTTGCTATTATGGCTTCTAAAAATCAAAGTTTATATTCCCTAAATATTGGAAGTGGCAATTTATAAAACAGAATGGATTTTAGTTTCTTATTCTTTAATGTTCAAATTATGCTACTATTACTAGTACTTCTAAAAGGTAGATATATATGTACATCTGTATCTTTGTGTGTATTGTAGTGCAAGGTCAGGAGCTGACATTCCTTGGCTTCTTGTAAAACCGTTTAGCTAAACTCTACTCATGACGTCACCTGGCAGAGCCTAAATTCATCCTTAATCCAAATACCTTCTTTTTGATACTGTCCCAGCGGCTGCTGCTCAGTATTGCCAAAAATCCTCACCATCATCCGGGTTGGTGCTGCGACCTCAACTGGAAATGTTAGTGACCTCTAATCCTGCCATATGGCCTTAGTTACAGCCTCTCCCCCACCTCAAAGCATCTATTCCAGATGCTCCTTCTTTGTTCCCACTTCCGATCTCCCTCTCCTCGCTGTTTACTCTTGGCAGGTGATTACCTCTTATTTACTTCACAAGAGAAGTGGGAGCTGCAGGTAACTGTTCTCGCAACCTCTTTCTGTCTCTTCTGTGAACTTGCCTTCATCTGCAGCTATTCTTCTTTCTCTTCCTTCTGTTATTACAGAAGACATGTTCCTGTTCCCCTCTGAACTGAATTGTTCTCTCTACTTCCGTGGATCCCATGCTCTTCTGCCTTCTCAGGATCTTTCTGGACTATTTCTTCTTTATCCTTTATCTCTTACCTCTCTCTACTTTTTGTTTTTCTACATTTCAGTATTAAAAATGTCAAAACTAATGTGATGTCCCCCCACCTTTCTCATGTCCTTCACAACCAAACATCCTTGTAGAATCATCTGTACTCTTCCTCCATGCCGTCACTTCCTTTGTCCTCCTTTTCCTCTCCACTTCAGTCTAGCTTCTACCCCAACATCCCATTAAAAACTGCTAATGCCTCCTTAAATCTAGCAGACACTTCCCAGAGTAAGCCTTGCTTGAATTTTCAGTATTAAAACCATTAAGCCCATTATCTTTCCTTTTTTTTAAAGATTTTATTTATTTAACTGACAGAGAGAGACAGCTAGAGAAAGAACACAAGCAGGGGGAGTGGGAGAGGGAGAAACAGGCTTCCCGCCAAGCAGGGAGCCCGATGCGGGGCTCGATCCCAGGACCCTGGGATCATGACCAGAGCTGAAGGCAGTCGCTTAACCAGCTGAGCCACCCAGGTACTCCAAGCCCATTATCTTGACATGCTCTGTTCCTTTGGCTTCATATCATGCTTTCCTTGGTGTTCCTCCCCACTTTCTGGCCACTCCTTTTCTCAGTCTCCTTGGCAGCCTTCTCCTTGTCATAAAACTCTTTTGTTACTATTTTATCATACTCTGAATGGCCCAGCTATTGCTGTAGTATGCTGTAGGACCTTCAAGTCATTATCTTCAGCCCTTTTAAAGGCTCAGGCCCAGACATACAGGTATCAAAGGCACCTCAGACTTTTAGAATGTCCCACACTGATTCATCCATCCCACCCATAAATATGCTCCTCTGATGTTCCTGAGATGAGTGATGAGTGGAGCATCCACATGATTTTCCAGCCCAGGAACCTGGGCGTCCTTCTTGGTTTCCTTTCCTTCCCCTCATACATCTAACCAGTCACAGAGTATTATTGATGTTAATGCTTCAGTATCTTTCAAGTTCATTTATTTTTCACACCCCTACTACTGCTGCCATTGTTCTTTTATCTGGAAAGCTGCCATAGCTTCTAAATGGGTTTTTTGTTTTATTTTTTGTGGGTTTTTTTTTTTTGTCTTCCCTTGCAGTCCATTTCCTACACTGAAGTTAGCATAGTCTTTTTAAAAAGGAAATCTCAAAACCTTTCAGTGATTTCCCATTGCCTCAAGGACTGTCCAGTAAGTTCAGATGCCACAGCATGGCTTGGAAGATCATTAGTGACCTTGCTTCTCTCTCTGTGCTTTCTCTTTTCGCACTCCTGGGTTTCAGCAATAGTTGTTTACAAATGTGGATTGATTGTCTCCTATGTGCATGCGCTGTATTAAGTGCTGGGGATATAGTGCTGTCCTTATCCTCATCAGTGTTCAACATGTGTTTGTTAGTACCAACAAGAAAGTCATTCTCGTTCCCTTCCCAGATCTAGCACATCCTGTTTCTTCTACCTGGAACATATTTTGTTGTCCCACTCACTCCTACTTTTTCTTCTGATCAGGAAGTAGCAAACTGTGGTCCACGAGCCAAGTCCAGCCCACTGCCTTTTTTTGTAAATAATTTTTTCTTGGAACACAGCTACTCTCATTCCTTCATGAATTATCTGTGGCTGCTTTCACACTGCAGCGGCAGGGTTGAACACTTGCCACAAAGACCATATGCCGTAGAAACTTAAATTGTTTAAGTTTGGGCCTTTCACAGGAGAAGTTTGCTAGCCCCTGCTGTGTTAGTTTAAACACCACTTACACTAGGTGAGGCAACCCACTCGGTGCTTTCATCATCGAAAATATTTTATCACACATGTAATCTCCTTAGTGGAAATCTTTGAGAGCAGGGCCCATGTCAGTCTTATACTCACAGCTCTTAGTTCCTAGCATATATCAGGTAGTCCTACAAATCCAAATAAATAATTTGGATGAATGAGTAAAAGTACATTTATAAAGTATTTTAGTTTGTGAAAATCCCAAACCATTAATGTAATGTCTTTTAGTAGTTTTTTTTTTCTTAAGTATAAACTTTGTTTTTTAGAGGTAAACAAGAAATTGAAAATTTGAAGGAAGAAGTGGAAAGTCTTAATTCTTTGATTAATGACCTACAAAAAGACATCGAAGGCAGTAGGAAAAGAGAATCTGAATTACTACTATTTACAGAAAAGCTCACTAGTAAGAATGCGCAACTCCAGTCTGAATCCAATTCTTTGCAGTCACAATTTGATAAGCTTTCCTGTAGTGAAAGTCAGTTACAAAGCCAATGTGAACAAATGAAACAGACAAATACTAATTTGGTAAGTATACATTTACATTTAACTTTTAAAGTGACATACAAGAAGCACAAATTAAATTTTCCTGTTAGCATAAACCTACTGGTAGTTAAGTTGAGCTTTTTTTTTTTATTGGCCTGATTTTCTGGTAATTTCAAATGCTGTGAGAAGTGTCAGTTTTTCCTTCTAACTTGTTTAAAGTGTCCTTTTTCCTTCCTGTATATAATTTATAATAAAATACCTTCCTAAAGTGTTTATGAGAAAGTATTTCACTTTTGAAAATAAGAAAACCATGGTTTTTGTCATTAGTAACTGGAATTACCACGTGTGTGTGTATATATATATATATTTTAAGATTTATTTATTTTGGGGGGGAGGGGCAGATGGAGAGGGAGAGAGAGAATCTCAAGCAGACTTCCTGCTGAGTATGGAGCCTGACACGGGGCTCGATCTTGTGACCCCGAGATCGTGACCTGAGCCGAAATCAAGAGTTGGACATTCAGCTGACTGAGCCACCTAGGCACCCCTGGAATTACTATATATTTTTTAGAGTATTTCAAATACTCTAGATTTTTATAGTTTAAAAATGGTTTAATATTTCTAAGTGATCAGAGTGTCTTCAAGTTACTCATAAAAATAATTTGTTAGTCCAAAATAACCAGAGACCTCTGACATAGACTGTTTTGCATGTATAAAATGGCAAATGCATTAATATGCCCCCTGCATTCCCACGCAAGGAATTTGAGGAGTGCGGGAAACAAAACCTGGTAAGGAACAATTCTGGAAGAATCTACCATCAAGGACCCTGTATTTTCAGGTTTTAAACTATGAGCAGTAATGGAAACAAACAGGTGTTAAAATTGGTGTTTTTTGTTTGATCTCATTTAATATTTAGGAAAGTAGATTGTCAAAAGAGGAAGAGCTGCGAAAAGAGGAGGTCCAGACTCTGCAAGCGGAACTCACCTGTAGACAAACAGAAGTTAAAGCATTGAGTACCCAGGTCGAAGAACTAAAAGATGAATTAGTAACCCAAAGACGTAAACATGCCTCCAGTGTCAAAGATCTTACCAAACAACTCCAGCAAGGTATAAAATTCTCGCACACTTAGACCTTAATGTTGCATCTTTTAGTCATTAAGGATTTATAGAAAAAATATATTTTACATGAGGTTCTACCACAATGATTAGTGCCATATGTTCTTTTTAATGTATTAATGTTTATAAACCAAATCGCTAAACCTCTTGGAGTTCCATGAATAGTCTATAACATCTTCTATGCTAAAGGACGTTTATGCACAGAACCCCAAAATGTGAGAGTTGGGAATATACTTGGGGGCAGTAGTGTCTAAACGTTTTTGATCACATACTCCAATCAGTAAGAAGTATTTAAGCGTTTGTTCTCAGATTTATATGTATTTATTTATAAATTTAAAACATGTATCACTCTACATTAAAAAACATGAAAAATAGAATCTGATTAAAACATAATAAAAATTAAAATTAAAAAATCTTTTCAAAGATCAGATGAAATGTAAGTATAAATGGAAATTCTAATATTTTCTCCCTACACATGCTATGAGTTGTTGTTTTGTGCAGCATCTAGGGTACCTGCAGCCCACCTTGTAGACCTCTACCTTAGAGATCATTGAGCCCTAACCCTTCATCTTAGAAGAAACTGAGACCCAGACAGGTTATGAATGACCTGAACAAATGATTAACAGCTGGGACTGGAACCCAGATTTCTTTCATTTAAAAATTTAAACAATTTAAACTGTGCTATGTGCTTGGATACAAAGATGAGTAAGATATCTGTTCCGACTTCCTAATCTCTTCTGTTCTCACTACTTTGTGTTACTATTGAGTGAAATATAGTATTAAGATAAAAGAGATTTAGCATTTACTTAATATGAATATATTCAGATATTTGCCATAAGAATTGTTTGTTTTTAAAGCTATAATTGAAGGGAAATTTCTGGTATTGTAGAGGTCATCTAAATCCATCAGGACTCTGAATGTTAGGTCACTATGCCTAAGTGATGTCATCATAGTGTTGTTTCTATGTATTTTGTATTTGGCCCGTACATTTCTAGATATCATTTTATATGAATGACAACTATAGCCCTCCTGTCTAAAGTATGTATTCCACAAATTTCTCTTGTGTTTAAGCCATTTTTGCCTGAGCGATTTTAGCAATTAAAATCAGAAATAATGGGGCAAGTGGTCATGATAATTGTCACAAGTAATTTGTTTATTTTTCCTGTAGCACGAAGAAAATTAGATCAGGTGGAGAATGGAAGCTATGATAAAGAAGTCAGCAGTATGGGGAGTCGTTCTAGTTCATCAGGTAAAAAAATTTCTGGTTTCAGTTGTTATCTAGTGATTGATTGTAAAAAGAACTAGCATTTTTTTGTGTTAAAAAGTGTTGATATTTTTTTTCCCATTTTGAGTTATAAAAAGTGGTATTATTTCCAGTTAAATAAGTTCTCATCATTTCCCAGGGTTTCATGTTTGTCATGGGGTTCTAGATGATCTGTCTCCCTACCTCCTATTATCTTACCTGCATCTTCTTTATTCTTTGTGACAATTTCCTCTTCCATTTTTAAATTTAGATTTCTATCCATCCATATAGAGAGATTTGTTATAATATGGTCTCTCTTTTTTTTTTTTACTTTTATGTTACTTTTAACACCTGAAAACTAATGAAATGATCATCAATATATTTTAAGATTTTTTATATATATACATATGTTTAAATCTTTTAGCTTTCCCATGGTAAATATGCCTGTGGTCTGAAGTGAAAATGAATAGAGTCCATAAAATTATGATTGATATCATTGTGGAAATGGTAATTAGCAAAATATCATGTATTTGTCATTTTAGAGTGCCAGGAATCACGCCAAGCACTTTAAGCATATTATTTACTCTGCAGAATAGTTGTGTGCGGTGTTACAATTCGCATTTTAGTGCTGAGGAAACAAAGGTTCAGAATGGTTCCATGACTTGCCCCAAATCCACAGTGACAGAACTCTCAGACTCTAGAATGAGTGCATGCCATGACACTGCACTCCCTCCCAGGAGTTGCACATCAACTATTACAGTAGTGGGAAGATCACACAGTAGAAAGAACATGGGTTGAAACTACACATAGGTATTTATTTATTTTTTAAAAAGATTTTATTTATTTATCTGACAGAGACACAGCGAGAGAGGGAACACAAGCAGGGTGGGTGGGAGAGGGAGAAGCAGGCTTCCCGCTGAGCAAGGAGCCCGATGCGGGGCTCAATCCCAAGACCCTGGGATCATGACCTGAGCCGAAGGCAGACGCTTAACGACTGAGCCACCCAGGTTCCCCTACACATAGGTATTTAGAAGCCAGGTCTGTCATTTATTAGTGCGTGACCTTGAATAGGTGTCTTAAATCTACAAAATGGAGTTGAAAAAAGACTTATGTTTGTAGGATAGAGAGGATCAGAAATTTTTCTCAACTGATGTTGATAAAAGTAATAGCTAACATTTACTGAGTGCTTACTTATATGCACTGTTCCAAGCACTTCACATATATCAACTCTAAATGAGGATAACAATCCTATGAGGTAAATAATAATATTATTCCCATTTTAAGATGAGGTGACCAAGGCACAGAGAATTAAATAACTTGTCCAACATCACGCAGCTAGAAAGTCGAGGAGTAGGATTTGAGCTTCGAGAGACTGGCTTCAGAGCTGAACCCACTCTGTGTTCTGTCTTCTCTCTCTCTCTCTCTGGCTCTCAGTTTCACTTCAGACTTGTTATTCTGACTTTTTCTTGAGTTTCTTGTTTCTCTATTGCTGCTTCCTCATCCGGTTCCTGAGAGACATAATAGGCCCTTTTGGTACTTCTGTCATTTATGTATTCAGAAATAAGAACTCAGGCCAGGTATGACTTGTATTCTGTGCCCGACTCTGTTAGATCGAATATTTGCAGGTTATACTAGAAGAAATAATATGTGACATTAGCAGATGACTCTAGACTGAGTACAATACCCTAAGTGATTTTTTTTTTTTTTTTTTGGTCTTCAGGGTCCCTCAATGCTCGAAGCAGTGCAGAAGATCGATCTCCAGAAAATACCGGGTCGTCAGTAGCTGTGGATAACTTTCCAGAAGTGGACAAGGCCATGTTGATTGAGAGGATCGTAAGGCTGCAAAAAGCACATGCCCGGAAAAATGAAAAGATAGAATTTATGGAAGATCATATCAAACAGTTGGTGGAAGAAATTAGGAAAAAAACAAAGTATGTATTATATAACACGATCTGTGTTTGAAATACCATTACTTATATGGTAAACTTACTGTTTTCAAAATTAATCATATCAAGAGCCAATCTTTCAAAAAATAATTCTTGTTTTTTAAAGATTTTATTTATTTGACAGCAAGCCCTGCAGGCCGCAGGGCTCAATTCCCTGGGATCATGACCTGAGCCGAAGGCAGACGCTTAATGACTGAGCCACCCAGGCGCCCCTCAAAAAATAATTTTTTTAAAATAATTTTTTATTGTTATGTTAATCACCATACATTACATCATTAGTTTTAGATCAAAAAATAATTCTTAATTTTAGTCATTCAGTTCCCAGTCTTTTATTGATCATTTACTATGTTCTAGGTTTTGGGAATACAGAGATGAACAGGTGTTTAAGGTGATCTAGAGTTCAACAGATCTTAATTTTTTTAGGTTACTAAGATAATGTTGGATTTAATAAAAGCACTCTGTTAGCTTTTGATTTTCATGAGATACGGGGTTGTGGATTATCTTTCCTGTTGGGTAGGACATAGTGGGTAATTTATTGGGCACCTGCCAAGTACAAGGTTCTGTGCCTATGACTTAAACTTTCATTGATTTCTTAAAACTCAGGGACAAATAAATTAACTGGTGGTGTTCAGGTCACATCACTAAATGTTCCAGAGTCACCACTAATCCAGTAAGTGACAGACCAAGAGCTGGGGATCTGGGCCCAGCTGGGACTAGGTCAGTGTGACCTAAAGTCAAAAACTGGCTTCTCAAGCTCCCAGTAGCTGGGCACCAGGGGCCTTGAGCTAAGAACCGGCCTTTTGAATGGTGACCTTGGGGGCCTCAGGGCGTCCTGGCCCCTGAGCAGGGGGTACTGGCTTTCTATGAGGTGGGCGGGATGCCTGGTCAGCACAGCCTGGAATCTGCTGTGCAGTGCGTTCCATACACGTTTAATTTGCACTAATGTTCTTTGCTTTGGTACCATGCATGAAACCTTACTTTTTTCTCAGTCACTTTGATGAGACGGGTTTTCATGCACTTTTGTTTTCTATTTCGTCCCCCTGCTAACTGGCCTCTGGCATGGTTTTTTTTGTTCATCTCACCTGCGGGTTCTCCATCCTGACCCTGTGGCCTGTGATCTTTCCTCTTCATCCCTCCAATGGCTTGTTCTCCCCTCCCAGGAGCTGGGCTCTCTGGGGCTTGGGCCTTCCTTCCTCACCTGGTAAAAAGGAAAAAAAAATTTGCTGTGCAAAATTCCTCTTAAAAATACCATAGTCTTTTAAGATATATTTTTTATATATTGCAACTTTTTACCCATGACTTTTTAATTTTTATTTTGAAATAATTTTAGACTTAGCGAAAAGTTGGCCCATGACTTTTAAAAGAAAAAGAAGGGGTGCCTGGGTGGCTCAGTTGGTTAAGTGTCTGACTCTTGATTTCAGCTCAGGTCGTAATCTCAGTGTCGCGAGATTGAGCCCTGTGCCGCCACTTCCCCCCACCCCTGGTCTCCTGCTTGCTCATACATTCGCGTGCATGCTCTTTCTCTCTCAAATCTTTTTTTTTTTTTTAAAGATTTTATTTATTTATTTGACAGAGACACACAGCGAGAGAGGGAACACAAGCAGGGGGAGTGGGAGAGAGAGAAGCAGGCTTCCCGCAGAGCAGGGAGCCCGATGCGGGGCCTGATCCCAGAACTCTGGGATCATGACCCCAGCCAAAGGCAGACACTTAATGACCGAGGCACCCAGGCGCCCCTAAATAAATAAATCTTTTTAAAAAATGAATAAAGTTCTAAGTTAGTAACAAGAAAATAGAAAATATTAACTGAAATGGAGTAATAAAGAAATTGCTCAAAAGTATTTTGATTAGGGGCACCTGAGTGGCTCAGTAGGTTGGGTGTCTGCCTTCAGGTCGGGTCATGTTCCTGGGGTTCTGAGATCGAGCCCCACATCGGGCTTTCTGCTCAGCAGGGAGCCTGCTTCTCCCTCTCCCTCTGCCTGCAGCTCCCTCTGCTTGTGCTCTCTGTCAAATAAATAAATAAAATCTTTTTAAAAATTTAAAATATTTTGATTAAAGTAATAAGGAAAGAAATAGAAAAACAATGTTTATATATCTTTAATGTAAATACCATTTGAATAAAAATGGGATTAAGACATCATCGGGGGGCACCTAGGTGGCTCAGTCAGTTAAGCATCTGCCTTCAGCTCAGGTCATGATCCCAGAGTTCTGGGATCGAGCCCCAAGTCCGGCTCCCTGCACACTGGGGAGTCTGCACTTCTTCCTCTCCCTCTGCCCCTCCCCCCTGCTTGTGGGTGCACACGCTCTCTCAAATAAAATCTTTTAAAAAAAAAAGATACCATGTGAATAAGAAAATTTATTTTCTAACATATTACTGTTATTAACCTAATAGGTACTTGTTTTACGCTAATCATCTTCATGCTTATGATTAGTTGACTCTTGTAAATTTTAATGTTTTTAATTCTGCAAGTATATAACTGACAGTGTCATTTTATTTTGCAGAATAATTCAGAGTTACATTTTACGGGAAGAATCAGGCACACTTTCTTCAGAGGCATCTGATTTTAACAAAGTCCATTTAAGTAGACGGGGTGGCATTATGGCATCTTTATATACATCCCATCCAGCTGATAGTGGATTAACATTGGACCTCTCTTTGGAGATCAACAGAAAATTACAGGCTGTTTTGGAGGATACATTACTAAAAAATATTACTTTGAAGGTATCTGTATTTCTCATTTACTTACCAGCCAGTAAGTAAGCATGGCATAATGGTGCCTCTTTCATAGTGTGAGCTAGCCCGTAAATGGACTAGTTCTATAATGCAAGGTAGCCATTTTACCCGGAGATAAAATTTTTGTGTTTTTCTTGAAAAATACAATTTTTTAAGCTAGCAAGGAAAGGAAGAAAGAGCAGAAAATCAGCTTAGCTATTGTACAGACAGTTGTTTATTTTGCAGTGGGTGGCCTTTGACCTGTAGAATTAGTTATAATCAATCGCTGGGACTCTATTTTAAGATTAAGGCATTCATTTTCTAATGTATTTTCCAGCTTTACTTTTGCGGCTTTTACCCGACCCAACTATTCTATTTGTGCTATGTTTGGGCCTTGATAGTAAATAAAGTTGTAAATGTAGTAATAAATATATGCACTAAAATTTGCTGCAGCTTCAGTAAAGATTCTGAAATGTACAGGACTTACTTACTGAAAACTGCTGTGCACCTGGTTTATGCCACAGAGCACTGAAGACTAATCCTCACCCTTTCAGTGTCAAAATTTAAGCAAAAACAGTTCAAACTGAATCTATATACTTATGATACTTAATAGTTCTGTTTTCTTTCCCCCTTTTTCTTATTGGTAAAGGAAAATCTACAAACACTTGGAACAGAAATAGAACGTCTTATTAAACACCAGCATGAACTAGAACAGAGGACGAAGAAAACCTAACACATAGCTCTTGGTCACTAAACACAAAAGCCACATAAGGAGCAGGTGCCACTCTGCCCAGTGTTGTTGGAAAAATTTTCCCTGCTTTGTGTGTCAGCCAGTAAAAAATTGTTTTGCTTCATCTGTATAAAAAAGTATCCTTTTACAATACGAATGCATTGCTGTGTATACTGTAAGAGAATGAGCTTTGATGAAATTTGTGTTTGTATAGTGACAGCCTGTCACTGAATCAGAACAACTGAAATTGCTAATAGTCCTACGAAGTGCTGAACATTATTGCAAGGGCTTTCAAAAATCCCTTCTCCATATTTCTTCCTTTGAAAATATATAACGTCAAAAATAATTCAGCTTTTTAAAATTATGCATGAAAGGACACGTGTTAATCATTCAGTAATATGCTATTTCTCCAACATGAAGAAAACTAAAGTGATTAAAGTTTTTTTTGACATTCCAGTATAACATTTGGTTTTATTTTAGGGATGCCAGTGAGTCCTTAAATCTTAATTTTAATGGAAGCTAATAGGAAAGCCAGCTCTTGGTAGTTAGCAGTTATCAGACATTGCATGTCTCTGTCCGGTTTCCTTATCTGTGCTAGGTACATTTTTTTCAGATTCAAATTGTTTGAGTTAATGTTGAGTTTTTTTTATTTTTCAGTTACACAAAATAGGATTTTAAATAACATGCTCACTTAGATTTGTGGACTTCAGTTGTATTTTAAAATGTGAAATAGTCGTTAGAGCAGAGAGATGAATGATGAATTCTTTGAAACTGGAATACTTTAGTTTTACTAACATCAAATGTAAAGATAAATGTTTAAGATATTTATGAAGAACCAGTTCCCAAGAGAATCCAGCATATGGCTCTGTTAACCATTTCATTTGAATACCATTCTTTACCATTATATAACTATATATTCCAGTGGCGTGATCTTACAGTCCCCAATGTGATGTGTTTCAGTATATTTATTTAAAATACAAAATAATTACATCTCTGTAACCAAAGGAATTTTAGAGCCAAATTTATGTATCCTGATGGATTTTTACAATATTTAAGATGTGCACTTAAATGTTGCCAGTCATAGTATCAGCATTTCTACATCATTGAATTTTGTTCCTTCTTCTTGTAATTTGTAACTTATTATCATTTCTGAGCGTGACTTTTCACATTTCCTTATATTCAGATCATTTCTGTAATAGGATACCTTGGCTAATAGGCAGATGTTGCCACAAGTGTCCCTTTTGTTTTAGATTTTTGCATCATTTTTTTCTCTCCTTAAGAGAAGTAAGCTTTGGGATGATGAATTAACCTTTAAGGAATTGTATGGCTCTAAAAGTTGGGCTCATGGTGGCAATATCCCTTTAATGTGTTTTAACATTTTTTTAATCAACATTGTTTAAAAAGATCATTTACTAAATTTTTGCTAAGGATTCAATGCAGCATCTTATTTTTTCTGTATATCAAGTTATGTCTTGCCATCCAAAAACAAAATCTTTTCAAACTGGAAATATAAGTCCAAAAACACCTTCTTAAAATAGCTATAACAAGTGTTACTCTTACCATAATGTGTCTTGTTCTTTTTACCAATAATAATTTATCAAAATAAAGTAAAAGGGGGTAAGTGCAAACAAATCTGAATTGTTTTCCCATTTTTCTAGAGGTACTATTGATATTCCTAAAGACTACTTAGAGTAGCCAACATAACTAAATTTCATGACTTCTTCTGTAATGGAGATTCATAGACTACAATATTTGTTTTTTTCCTCCAAGACACAAAATGTGTGAATGGAGACCAA
The DNA here is from genome assembly GCF_004348235.1 of Phoca vitulina. Lineage (NCBI taxonomy): Eukaryota > Metazoa > Chordata > Mammalia > Carnivora > Phocidae > Phoca > Phoca vitulina. The sequence continues at coordinate 11,284,140 of NW_022589731.1, read as the reverse complement.
GTAGTGATCAGATCTAGAGTGTCCTATGTCTATACACTTTTTAAAAATATATACATTTTATTACATACAAAAGTGAAACATTCCAATATTAACATGTGTGCTACCACCATTCATTTGGAGAACTCAAATGGTGACACTACTTTAGAGGAAAGCTATTTATTATAAACAATATTCTGACTTTTATTTTTCAAGCTATGGAAAATTTTTGAAGAAAATGCTTTTATTTTCCTTTTGTTCTTCAGTTTCTATTGTATCTTTTTGTGTATGGATTAGAACTGAGCAAAGTAATGTACAAAGAGGTGCATATGTCAGATCTTTATACCAATCACAAAAAGCTGCTAATGTAAGGATTTAGAGGGTCTTCTACTCTTAATATATTGAATATATGGAGAGAAGAATGGTTGTCTGGAAAAGGAAAATGGTCTGGATAAACCTGAGATCTGGGGCAAGATTTATATGTTCATTATTAGTTATACACATCAAAGGCTGTTTTGGCTAGTTAGCACTGTTTTGATTTCTTTGAGCAGGAAATTATTTTTTTTGTGTGTATATCTGCATATGCTTTTCTAGGTTTTAATTTTGAAGTGAATTCTTACTGTGACTCCCTTTTTTCCCATACCACTTCAAACTTTAGCCTGCTCAGTGTTAAGGATTGAAAATAGTGGGTTTGAGCAAAGAAATGGGTTTGAACTTTGGTGTTGTGTGTTTTTTTTTTTTTAACTTTCTATCTTCATCACCATTTAAAGTGATTTATCTTGAATTAAATTTTATCAGGCTACCAGCATGTTATATATTCACTTAAAAAACATATGTATTGAAAACCTGCTATTACCAGGCAGCATCCGGGGTATTGTGGTTTTATTGGTGAACAAATCAGACAGGGCACTGGTTGTCCTCATGGTGCTGTGGTCTAGTGAAAATGGCGGGAGGCGGTAGGAGCCACTCTTTGAGGCCCTGCCGCAGAAGGAAGAAGGTTAATCCACTTGTGCAAATAGTGGCCCAGAAATCTCACTGTGGTATGAAGCTTTGGGAAATGAATCCTTGCTCTGGGTTATGCTGAGAGCAGGTGGTCTCACAATGGTCTACACATTCCCTGTCACAGTTTGATGTTTAATTATTCTTTAAGAAGAAAAAAAAATCCAAAGACTGTAAAGAGATATTTGATTTTTGCCCTTTTAGTAAATTGTTAATGCCTACTTGATGCTCACAAAGATAATTCTAATCATGTTTTCATGTGTATTACTAAACTTTGTTTTACCAGCATATTATTTTCTAAAGATTTTTTGCATATAAATTTAAACCAAGATTTACTGGTAGAAAGAAACCAAAACATTAAAAACCATTAATATTGTAAATGCTACTGTGGTGAAAATATTTTTATCAATCATGTTGCTACTCAGTATGGTTAGTTTGCCTTATGAATGTTGACTCTAGTAGCCTGTTTTTCAATATCCTTTTTTAAAACAAAACAATCTTTTTTTGACACTAAGATTGTTAATTTTTAACACCAGTTGGTGGCACTAGAAACCTGAAATTTTTCAAGGCTCTGAACAAGAGAAAATAATTGGAAAAGTATCCAAACATGAAGAATTTTCAGGAAGATAAATGAAAAATATAATTGTATATTAAAGATGTATTTTCTGGGATGGAACCCTTTTTTAAAATGCATATGGCTGTCCATTTTGACTACAATGATGAAACTTGTTTATCTTCCAAAAGTTCATATATATATGTGTGCATTGTACAGATAATCTTTAATTTGATTACACTGTTCATTTTGTAAATGTTTCTGTATAAAATGAAGCTTTTCAAGAGAATTCTATGTATATATTGTACTTATTAAATAGGTAATGCCTGTTTACTAAGTTGTATTTTAGTAGCATCTCTGATTATTTATTTACATACACGACTTGCTAGACAGACTGATTCTCCAGACTGTTGGCAAGGCTGCTTCAGATTGCTTGAATTTTCTTTTTTAAATCACACTAGGAATTTTTGCTTTCCACAATTATCTTTATTATACCAATTATTATTAGAAGTCACTGAACAATAGTAAAGATTAAATTGAATGCCAGGTTCTATTTCAAATTTGTGTTTTAATTGGTAACAAAATTTGACCTTTTACAAAAGGCAGATTTTCACATGCCTGTTTTCACAGACATTTTCACATGCCTGGGTGAAAATTTCTCATTGAACTTGATAAGCCAGTAATATATTCATGTTTTCCACAAATCTATGTACTCACTTGCCCAAATTACCTAGCCTTAATAATAAGGATCTAATATGTTCAATAAAAACCTATCGAAATGGCATTAATTTCATGAAGTTAACGTGTGTGGTAGATATTTCACATCACGCCGTGTTGTTTTCCATTTCTCTCAAGTTCTGGTACACTTAAATTATGCCACATACCTTCATGACTTCACTATTGGAAAGAATCCCCTAAAATCAGGATCCTTGGAATAAGAGTAGAATTAAAAGAATAGAGGAAGCTTACGTGACGTCCTCAATAGTCTGCTTTCCGGTAGCCTACAGATTTGTCTGCAAGGAAAGGAATGTATGCGGGAAGAGAGTGAGTGAGGGAAAGGGATACTGGCTGTGGTGGGTATTTATTTTATTGTTTATTTTGGCTTGTAGTTCTTAACTGGTCAGTGGACGCTCAGGCATGAGATTGGAAAGACCATTCCGCTGAACTTATATCCATGTCTGTTTTGTTCTTAATAACTCTGCTCCAATCAATGACTGTAGAATGAGGACACACTTCATTAGGACTAGAAGCTTAAGAGGATGCCTGTGTCTGAGGAGGACCAATGCCGTTTTAATGATTGAGAACAATGTGACCAGACTTGACGTCCCTGCCTCTGTAGAGATGCACTGTTAATTCTTACATTGTATGTAAGAGACTTGATCCTTGGTGGTTGTTTTTTTTTCAAACATGCATTTAAGAAGTATGCTATTTCTGAGGAATTTTCAGCCTTGTTTTACTTTTTGATTGCCCGAAGGCCACGCTGTTTGCCAGATAGACTATCTGCCCTCCTAATTGCACTCCCCAAAAAAGGGATAGTATGTTATATTCCAGAGAGGAATCTCTACCATTAACACATTGCAGAAATAGTTCAATTGTCCATTTAGGATCCACTGAAATAAAAAACATAAGTTATTGATAGTCAACTGCTAGTTGCATTAACTTGGGGAATATATTAAATACACGAGTGGTTTTCCACACCATTTCACCATATAGTCTTTGTTTTTTTGTTTTTTTAAAAAATGTTTTATTTATTCATGAGAGTCACAGAGAGAGAGAGAGGCAGAGGGAGAAGCAGGCTCCCCGCTGAGCAGGGAGCCCGATGCAGGACTCGATCCCAGGACCCTAGGATCATGACCTGAGCCGAAGGCAGACGCTTAACCATCTGAGCCACCCAGGTGCCCTAGTCTTTGTTTTTAATAAATAAAGGCCCAAGGGCAGTAAGTAGTGTGTGTATATTTTCAGCACCCTCCCACTTTGCTGGTCCCAGGAAATATCAGTTAAACTTAACACACTACCTGTCATTTCTTGGGTTCTTTTTATAAACTCTGACTAGGTGAGACACCCGGAAATGTCCATCACCCCGGCTGCCCTTGCTGCAGGTTTGAGCTGTTTCCGCCTTCCCCATGGGAGAAACACTCTCAGTGTCTGTTCTTCCACCAGAGCCCCCTTAGATCCCATCTCCCCACAAACCTGGTCCCCAGGAGCCTGTGCCAATGGAGGGTGCTGTTGGATTTTGTGTATTGTTACTGTGTGAATTTAGGACAAGGTTGGAGGGAGACCCTGCTGAGACAAGCAGGCCAGAAAGACTCTGTTTCTGGCATCCTGATTGGAATTCAGAACTCACTTTGCCATAGAAATATTTTAGGGGCGCCTGGATGGCTCAGCTGGGAAAGTGCCTGACTCTTGATTTTGGCTCAGATCATGATCTCAGGGTCGTGAAATCAAGCTCCATGTCAGGCTCCGTGCTGGGCATGGAGCCTGCTTGGGATTCTCTCTCTCCCTCTGTGCCTCCCCGCTCACACGTGCTCTCTCTCTCAAAAAAAAAAAAATTATTTAAATAATGAATACTTTATTCAAAACATGGGTAAAAGGGGCTTTGAGTGCTTGCCTGAAATGTTTCTTACCTTCTTTCTTTACTTTTATGAGGTTCAGTGTCTTCTAAGCTACAAGGCACCAACTTTCAAAAAAAGGTTGAAGCAGAAGCCTGGAAGCCGGGCTCTGTGGTGCGATGACGTTCCCCGTGCTCAAGCTGCCGGTGCCTCCCGAGAAACGGATGATCCAATCTCACAAACTGTTCGGACGTCATAGCGGCTACTGGTATCTCTCGTGTGCCCAAGCTGTCAAGCCCAAATGCCACCGATGGAGCCTGTGCCAATGGAGGGTGCTGTTGGATTTTGTGTATTGTTACTGTGTGAATTTAGGACGAGGTTGGAGGGAGACCCTGCTGAGGTCTTTTATTATTTTTTTAAGACTTTTTTTTTTTTTTAAAGATAGTTACTTATTTTTTTTTTAAGATTTTATTTATCCATTTGACAGAGAGAGACAGCGAGAGCAGTAACACAAGCAGGGGGAGTGGCAGAGTTCGGAGAAGCAGGCTTCCCGCCGAGCAGGGAGCCCGACGCGGGGCTCGATCCCAGGACGCTGGGATCATGACCTGAGCCGAAGGCAGACGCTTAACACCTGAGCCACCCAGATGCCCCCAGAAGACACCCTTGTTGAGGTTCTGTGGTGCTTTCAAAGCAGTCTAGATAGCTCAAATACTCCTGAAGCAGATGATTTGTGTTTTGATAGAACAGGCTGTTTGCGGACCCTAAGACTAGGCCATGATGCTCAGCAAGACACACAGGTAAACTCTTTTTTTTTTTTTCATCCTTTCCTAGATGTTCTGCCTCCCTTTGGATTAATTGAATATTTTATATGATGCAATTATATCACTACAGTTGGCTTCTGAGTTATGCCTCATTTTAAAATGTTTTCGTTGCTGCCTTAGGGTTTACAAAATATCTTTAAAATATGAATTGGTTTGTGTTTTCGTGAGTCCTCATTGTGCAGGAGCTGTGCTAATCTTCTGTGATGGACCCAAATTTACTGCTGCTGAAGGGAACCCCTTTTCTGTTTCTTCTGCCTGCTTGAGACGTAGGTGATGAGCAGGAAAGACTGGTAGGCCTTTCAGAAGCACAGATCCCAGAGATGAAAAAGTGCTCCAAGACAGAACATCCAGTCCCAGAGTGACCAGATTTTCAGGTTCCGCAGACTAGTAAAATTTCAAAAACAGAATTCTGAGCTGATTGACTTTTATTTTGCCAAGTGGGGATCAAAAAGAATGAGCACTTACCAGCATAATATCATAAAAGACAAGATGTTTTATCACTAAAATAAAAAAAGTGGTTGAAAAGTTCCAACTTTTAAACTGAATGAGTGTAGCTCTTTGAAACACTGCCTATGTTTTTCTCAGCTCGCTGTAGCCTGGGTTGCAAACCACCCACCCGGTGCAACCCCTCATAAGAAAATCAGGAAAAAGGCCTTCGGGTGGAAAGTGATTTACCTGAGGTCACACGTTAATAAGCCTCCTCCTTGCAGTTCCAGACACTGCTGCCCCTGATAGTGCCTAAAACACGGTGAATTTAATCCGCACACCCTCCTGGTTCTGTACAGCCTAGGAACCAAATGCACTCAGGAAGTTCTGAGGTGGAAGATGTGTGGATTATTGATTTATTGCCTCTCAGATCCCAATGCATTCTTTAATACCCTCTCTGTGATAAAAAAGAGAATTCCTTTAACCATTTCTCCCTTTGAATGAGCATGGTGTCAAGCTTCCTCAGTAGAGGACAATGGAGGCACATTACTGGAGGAAGAGGCTTCTGGAAGTTTCGGGCAGGGGCTGAGTTTCAGACTTGGGAGGATATCCGGTGGAGACTGCCCCAGCCATCCCTCCGCAAACTTGTAGCACTTGGTGATAACTTTCCGTGGCCTTCTTGACATGGAAACTAAAGCCCCCGCATGGCTACACACAGTTACTTGTCCAGAGAGTCACACGCAGTGTAGCCACTGCACGTCCACACCACTGGCTGCTGGCTGGCTGCTTCCCGGCCAGCACTTCGGAGCGTAGCCTATCTACTGTTTGCCCGGCGACTCCGGACCGGCTCCAGGCTGGCCAAACCAGTGAACGTCTCTGCTACCCAGTGGGCTGAACCACATCTTCCCCAGCAAGGTCTGAACCCCTTCCAGGTTTGTGCTTCCTCGGGTACTCTCCCTCAGCCCTAGTGTACCACCTAGAATTTTCTTATAATTACTCTTTTATCATAGGTAATAATTCTTTGTATTAAACTCTGGCTGAACCTACTGTGTTGTTTCTCTCTGCTGACTGGACCCAGACTGAAGGTGAGAGTGAAGTACTTTGTACAACCTCCTGAAAAGGCACAAAGACAAGACGTTGACCTTTGATACTCAGAAGCTTAATGTTTAACAAAACAAAGATATCATTGCTTCTCATTCTGTCATCTAACAATATATACAGTATCATTATTTATGGGCAAAGCACCATGGGAGTGTAAGTACCCTACTTGGAACAAGGTGGCAAGTGACCAGCACGTAAGATAGCACAGAGGGTGGTGGGAGAGGACCAGCTTCGTGCTGGAGGAGACGGCATGATCTGAGAAGGGCCTTCATGGACAGGTCCGCAACATATGGAAGGAAAACTAGGGAATCCAGACGGAAGAAGGCACCATGCCTTTTTGCTCAGGGCACGCTAGGTGTCTCAGAGGTGGGAACAGAAAATGTGTAGAAGGAATAGCTAGTGGTTCTGTTTGGCTAGAACTTAATCTGGATCGTGTGCTTGGCACAGAAAGATGGAGTCAATTTCGCATTGCCAACCTTTATCGTGCTCAACATTTATCAAGCAATGATAAGACCCATAGGAATGGAAGGGACCTTAGGAAGTTATCTAATAGCAGCCAGGCTGTGAGTGGCCTTGAATGCCACACACAATAAACTGAGTTACTGAGTTTGCCAGAAAAGTTGCTTTAATGGAAGGCCACAGGTTGGGGTCCCATCCACACTAGTATATTAACTAATCATTATATTAATAACAACAACAAAAACCTTTTATTGAGGCATAGTAATAATACTTTCAGAAAAGTGCACATATCCTAAGTATATAGGTTAAGACATTGCTGGAAACCAAATACAGTTTTGTAACCAACACCCAGTGCTTGCTTGGTCCCGACTGGATCCTGACTGATTCACCCCAAACCCCTCCTCCTGCTCCCAGTCATGACCCATCCTGGAAGGATGACAGTCCTAACTTCTAATAGCATTGATTTATTTTACCTCACTTTTCGGGCCTTCATATGGATGCACTCGTAGAGGAGGTATTCTTTTGAGTCAACATTTTGTTTAAAGGATCATCCATGTTGCTGGGTATTGTTGTAGGTCATTTATTCCCTTTGCTATATAGTATTTTGTTGTGTGGGTATATCACAATTTATCCAGTCTAATATTGATGAGCTTTGGGGGAGTTTCCAGTCCGGGGCTCCTAGGAACCAAGCTGCGATGATATGCTTGTATGTGTCTGTGGCAAAGCAAACGGATGAATATTTAGTGCACATATGCCCCGGCACTAGAATAATTGAGTCACAAGATACACACATGTCTATTTTTAGTAGAAACTACCCAACTTTCCCAATGTGGTTGTACATCCACTAGCTGTGCCTAAGAGTCCCAGTTGCTCTATATCCTAGTAAACATTAATTTTGCACAGACATTAGTTTTTTTAAAGATTTATTTGAGACAGAGAGCGAGCATGAGTGGGGGGAGGGGCAGAGGGAGAGGGAGACTCCCCACTGAGCAGGGAGTCCGACTCGGGGCTCGATCCCAGGACCCCGAGATCATGACCTGAGCCTAAGGCAGACGCTTAACCAACTGAGCCACCCAGGGGCTCCAAGCACAGACATTATTTTTAAAAGGGGACACTGAAATGTGTGGACTAACCAGAGTAGATGACCCAGCAGAGGAAGACTTTGAAAACCATGTTCTTAAGAAATGATTGAAAAGAATCAGGTCTTTTTTTAACCTGGAAAAGAGAGGATTCCGGGGAGATAAGAGCACTGTGTCTGGCAGAGAGGGATTAGATTGGTCTCTGGGGCTCCAACGAAAAGCAGCAATCCCTCCAGGACTTACTGCTGGTGAAGGTAGGGCAGGACTTAATCCCAGGTTGGCCTGTCTTCAATATCCCTATCCTTTTTATTTTTATGTTCATATCAGTTTATATTTTTTTAGACAACTGGAAATATCAACATATAAAAATTGTATATATTTCAGGTGTACAACTTGATATATGTATATGATGTGAAAAGATCAGCACCATCAAGCTTAATAACTTATCCATCACCTGTACATTGTTGCCATTGTGTGTGTGTGTGTGTGTGTGTGTGTGTGTATGTGTGAAGATTTAATCTGAGATCTAGCCTCTTAGCAAGTTGCAAGTGTACAAGAGAGTATTGTTAACTATCGGCCCTCTGCTGTACATGGCTATTATGTCATCAGAACTCATTCATCCTGCATAACTGAAACCTTGTGCTCTTTGACCAACATCTCCTCCTTTCCTCCTCCCCACCTGCCCCTGGCAACCATCACTCTCCTCTCTGCTTCTACGAGTTTGACTATTTGACATTCCACATGTAAGTGGAATCATGCAGTATTTGTCTTTCTGTGTCTGGCTTATTACACTTAGCATAATGTCCTCCAGCTTCATCTATTTTGTTGCAAACGGAAGGATTTCCTTCTTTTTTAAGGCTGAATAATATTCCACTGAATTTTACGTTTTCTTTATTCATCTGTACATCAGTGGATATTTAGATTATTTCCATACCTCGGCTTTGTGAATAATGCATCAGTGAACATGGGATCCCAATTATATTTTCCTTGGGTATATATCCAGAAGTGAGATTGCTGGATCATATGGTAGTTCTATTTTTAACTTTTTGAGGAACATCCATAGTGTTTTCCATATTGACTGTACCAATGTATGTTCCCACCAACAGTGCACCAGGGTTCCCTTTAATCCACATCCTTACCAACACTTATTTTTTGTCCTTCTGATAAAAGCCATTCTGATGGGTGTGAGGTGATACCTCGTTGTGGTTTTGATTTACATTTCCCTGATGTTTAGTGATGTTGAGCACCTTTTCATGTCTCTCTTAGCCATTTGTGTACCTTCACAAAGCCCATGTTCTTTCAGCATGGCTGGTTTCTAAAAGTCTGAAGGAGGTCTCTAATACCAAATATATGTTTTAGCTAATAAAAATTTAGATTGGGAAAATAAACTTGTATATCATCATAAATTACTTTGCTGGAAACTGGCGGTATTAGGAAGACAGTGTGGCATCCGTGCAAGACTCTGGAGTCCATTCATTTATTCCCTCATGCAACAAATATTTCTCAAGGGCCTACCAAATGCCTGGTACTGATCTAGAACCCTGCAGTGGAAGAACAGGCTTTATTTGTCAATGGGTACAGCTTACAATCTAGTAGAGGGTGGGAGGAGGAAGAAAGAAAATAAGAAATAAATAAGAAAACAGATGATTTCCAAGTATGCAAAACCTTTGCAATCAGATATATGTGGGTTCAAATTCTTCAAATTGTGACTTTGGACTTTGGACCTACAGCAACCCTAAGCCACAGTTTTCATATCTGTAAAAACACCTATAACATATGTTTGCTGTGTGGATGAAAGGAGTTTATTATATAAGGCATATGGCATGGGGCCTGCTAGAATGAGTAAGCACGCAGTATGTTGTTGTAACTATGAAATAAGTAATCAGTTACACATTTCTTCCCACATACCCATAGAAATCTATATACCTTTTGTTTTTCAAATTTCATTTCAATTTCTAAGATCTGATTATTCGGCCCTAAAGAGAGGATGTATTGGCTACATTAGTTACTATGTATAAATCACCTGTAATAGTGCTTGGCAGATATTAAGTACTTTATGTGTTTATTAAATGAATACATATATGTATGAATGAGTGAGTAAATTCTGCTCTGGATCTAGTTCAGTGAATCTTCTTCATATCAGGGGATCCTTGATGTAATTTTTCATCTCTTTTCACAACAATCTTATATTTCCAACCTTACATAATCATGCCCACTGCACTTCAATTCATTCAACAAATATTTACCGAATGTGTCTGGCACTGTTCTAGATACTGGGAATACCAACAGTGGACATTTCTAGTAAAGTTTAAAACACTATCATGAAGCAATAAATTCAGGCTAAGTGTAATTTCAAAATAATTTGAGAAATTATTTCAAAATATTTTACCCCAAAGAGAGGAATTTGTTTTTTCTTAGTTGGAAACTGGTTGTTACCCAATGTCAAACGGAGTGCTTGCTTGAGCTGCTTTCAGTTACTGAGCCGGGGTACCAAGAAACGTGAGCTCTAAGTGCTCAGTGTTTCCCACAATCTCAGTGGCACTGGGGTGGGGAGTAGGGATAAGGAAAAATGAGGAGAGAATGTGAATAAGGTAACACACAAGAGGACACTAAGGTGACGTGGGTCTAGACTGCAGGGACCTAGGGAAAAATAAAAGACGTAACAGGACCGGGTTAGGAAATCCGGCCTCTGACACCTGCCTGCCTCCGAGCATCCTTCCACCTCACTACTTTTTTAAGGACCATGTGGGGAAAGGACCAGAGTCTGGGTAAATCTAGGAAGCATGTGAGCCTAATGGAAACGTGTTGTGAGAAATTATGGTGCTTAGCAAGGTGGTGTCTCCAAGAAATGGCCTAGACTGGAGTCAGACGGAACAGGGCATGTTGAGAAGACATGGATCAGGCGGATCAAAACTAAGCCCATTCCACGGGCGCCTTACTTACCCCAGGGTGCATGTGCTACCCTAAAAGATTCGTGTGAGATCAGAGCTTCGGAGGTATTGATCGTGGCCTTGAACAAGTCAATTTTAGGTTTTTTGTTTGTTTTTATAGAGAGAGAGCACGTGAGAGAGGGGGTGGGGGGCAGAGGGAGAGAGAGAGAGAGAATCCCAAACAGTCTCCAGCGCCAGCCGGACACTGGGCTCGGTCTCCCAACCCGGAGATCGTGACCTGAGCTGAAATCAGGAGTCCGACACCCAACTGACTGAACCACCCAGGTGCCCTGAACAGGTCAATTTTAATAAAATCAATAAATATGACAACACTAGCCATCGAACACCCTCGACAATGGACTAGGAGCAATTTCCCACTTACCTATCTTTTCTGATGGTTTACACAAGGGCAGAGGCAAATGCCTCCCCTCCAATGTGCTAATTCATTGCTGTATTAATGAAAATAGCAGATGCTCCTCTAAATCAGTTACTGTTTTAGATAACTTATGTTTGTTAACTTATTTCATTCATGCAAAAAACCTGTTTTAGAGATGAAAAAGCTAAGTAAGTTTAAGCAACGTGCTCGAGGTCGCCGAGCCAGCAAGTGGCAGAGTCAGAATTTGCACCCAGGCCACCTGACTAGAGTGCATGCTCTCAGCCAGGACACCAAATCCCCTCATCAACAGGATCCTCAGTCCTAACACTGTCAGGGCACAAAAAAGCACGCACAACCACCACTTGTCGAGTAAGTGATGAATGATAAATTATTCAGTGTTCTCTTAACTACTATTTGTCTAAGCAGTTTGAAGACCAACTACACAATGCCAAAGAAAAAATAACACAGGCACATAAACAATATCACAATAAAGCTCTATACTGGTCACATTTTCTCTGGGTAGTTCAGATTAAGTTGCGCAGCCTAGGGTACAATTTACTCTGCAGGTGATTGAAAAAGGATATATCACATCTGGATTATTATAATATACAAAAATGGCATGTATTTCTTGCCGGTGTATTCGAGTCTCTAGGAAAGCTCTCCACTCCTTGCCAGTTTCTTAGCTAGAAGGATATGGAAGTAGACATTGGCTTCCACAAAGACAAAGACCTGTCCTGGTAGTGGACTGCCTTTTGATATTTGGCCACATTTTAACTGAAAGGAAGCAGAGCTTTGTCATCACATTTTAATACATAGTAGAAAACAACATTGTCTGAGGATGACTTCAAGTTATATTTTTAAGTTATATATTCTACTTATAAATATATTTTTATATTTGAAAAATTTTTGTTTCCCCTACCAAAAAACTCCCTTGGCAGAAATTTTGCTAAAGATCCAATAACACAGAAAAGATTTTTGTGCTGACTACTTTGGTTGATTGATTTGTCAACACCGATTATACAAGCTCTCTGAGCTTTAATGTTCATTGGGTAGGACAGGAGTATGGTTTATCATTTCTAAATTCCATTACAGGGGCACCTGGGTGGCTCAGTCGTTAAGCGTCTGCTTTCAGCTTGGGTCATGATCCCAGGGTCCCGGGATCGAGCCCCACATCGGGCTCCTTGCTCAGCGGGAGGCCTGCTTCTCCCTCTCCCACTCCCCCTGCTTGTGTTCCCTCTCTCGCTGTGTCTCTCTCTGTCAAATAAATAAAATCTTTAAAAAAAATAAAATAAATAAAATAAATTCCATTACATATTGTAAAATAAAAATATTGCCCAGATAGACCCAAGATTTCAAGGCCAAGTACAGCTACTGACCAATTGACATTTCTTATTCTAACCCAATTAATGGACATGGATCAAATATCTGTTGTAAAAGATGCACAGAAGGTACAAAAAATATTCAAGTAGAGATCTATAGATTAATCATATGAATGTGACAAATTACTGCCTGGTACCTAATCATTAAAGAGGAAAATTGGAAAAAAAAAACAACCTTTAAATAACCTCAAATGATGGAAGTCCAAGTTTTTCTGGAGTATGCTCCCCTTAATTTTATTAATTTTGACCATTCTCATTACTTTATCCTCAGCAAGCATACTTTCTCTAAATGCAAATGAATTCCAGACGACTTAAGGAGCACCCTGAAATGACAAGAACATCTAACAGAATTAGCGATACTTAGCATTAAAACCTTGGGTGGCTTTAAAAAATTGAAAAACACAAAACTGAATGATTTTGTTTATGTCAAATCATTAAAAAAACCATTCTATGTGCACTTGAAAATGTGTAAATTGAAGTATTATTATTATTTTTTAAAGATTTTATTTATTTGACAGAGAGAGAGACACAGCGAGAGAGGGAACACAAGCAGGGGGAGTGGGAGAGGGAGAAGCAGGCTTCCCGCGGAGCAGGGATCCCAATGCGGGGCTCGATCCCAGGACCCTGGGATCATGACCTGAGCCGAAGGCAGACACTTAATGACTGAGCCACCCAGGTGCCCCAATTGAAGTATTATTTTTATGCTGTCACATTTTGCTTGAAGTTTTGAGTTTTGATGTTTGTGTTTTTGTTTGTTTTTGTTTTTTGTTTTTTTATTTTATTTAGTTTTGTCAAAAGAATGGGTTTTAATAATCAGTGAAATTAGGTTCCTAATTTGTTCGCTGGCATACAAGGGGCTCAGTGTTCAAATTCAGATCAAATGAGATGGGCTCGTTTTCAGGTCCTTACACTGTTTCCCACTGACAAGTTCTTCCCCTGGAATGGTTCTGGCAAATTGTAAGCCAGACTTGCTTATCAGAAATGTGCAACAAGTCTTTCCATGTGTTGTTTATTCCCCGGCTACTGATTTTGTGCTAGGAAGTCCTTGACATCACGTGATAGGCAATGCAAATAGGACAGCCATCTCCTGGACTAAAGCTGGTGTTCTTATGGTCCAAGACCTTATATTTGTGGGTAGTGACACCCTTGGACAAACAAATTGATCAGCCTGAAAAATTAATAAAAGAAGTTTTGCACCATCCAAAACTCCAACAGCAGGGATCTGATATGAACTTGAAGAAAGCTGTGGTGAAATGGGTAAGAGAGTGTACACTCTGGAATCAGACCACCTGGGTTTGATCTCTTGATCTAACTGCTTGATCTAACTGCCTCAGTTTCCTCATATGCAAAATGATGACGGGAGAGAGATTGTGGTGTTGTCATGAGATTCAAATGACATAATGAGCATAGGGTGCGCCATGCACTGTCACAAAGAGTGAGCACTGCACAAACGTTAGCTGTTGTAACGTGGAGAATTCAGAACATCGGCATTGAACATGGCTCTTCCAAGCTTGGGAACAATGCAAGGTCATAGGCAGTAGGCGGAAAGGCTGCAATCATGCAAATGGCATGATGTAATTAAAGACTTGGCCTTATCTTTATAAAAGAATTCCCAAAAAAGTACAAATCGTAAAGGCATAGTCACAGAGTTATTGTAGAACTCCTTGCGTCTAGTGATAAAGATAACAAGGATTTGTGTGTGTGTGTGTGTGTGTGTGTGTGTGTGTAGTCTTTGTGCTGTGGATCACGTTATCAGGAAAGAACGAGCTGTTACCCACTACAAGATACCAGGCTCAGTATCCTTGGTGAAGTGGTTTGGGCTCATCACCCAACACACCAGCACAGACCCAGAGTCCAATCTCATTGATCTTCTCTGATGAGCCTCACCAGGTATTTTTTGAAATTGTTTTTTTGAAAAATAAAGATAATTCATCAAAGCCTTGCAGATTAGTCCTATAGAAGCTCCTAGAAAGTTCTGTGGGACTTAAGTTTATGCTCTAAACGCCACTAGGTGGCAGAGGGATGTTATGAAACCCCCAATCATCTCAGCGGTTTGGTGCTTCCCCCTTTCCTTCTCGTCACTGGGTGGGTGGCCTGTCTGCAGGATCCTGAGAGAACTTTGCTGTAACGTGGACTTTTAGTCCTTGCCCTTCCACATACTCAACCTCCAGAAGAGTCTGTGCCTCTGGACGACAGACACTAGCATCATCCAGCAGATCAGAATTGTAATTGTACTGTTGCCCAAATCCCTAAGCCAAAAATATCAAAAGCTTTCCAACCTTTGAAAACTTTATTTTCAAGTCTGGACATTGGGAAGAAAGGCAACATTCTTGCAGGCACATTGCAGGACACTTGTTAACGAGGATGAGCCCAACACACTGGGATGCCATTTTTCCTCCTTACATCGGGCAGATC
Source organism: Phoca vitulina (assembly GCF_004348235.1). Classification (NCBI taxonomy): domain Eukaryota; kingdom Metazoa; phylum Chordata; class Mammalia; order Carnivora; family Phocidae; genus Phoca; species Phoca vitulina. The sequence continues at coordinate 11,269,077 of NW_022589731.1, read as the reverse complement.
CACTTCTCAAACCGCCCCCTCCCCCACTCTATTTCTGTCTAAATCTTTAACTTCTTAACCTCAGAAATCACTCTTTGGGATATTGAGCATCGTTTCTTGTGCTCCAAAATTTGGGAGGCTAGTTTGGACTAAACTTGGGTGATTTAATCAATTGGTCTTATTTTTCATTTTTTAAAAGATAAGGTCCTGAGTCTGAGCTGGAAGGCATTCTTTTTATTCCTGGGGTCTAGCTGTGCTGTACTCTATCTGGAGATAGTTCAGGATGGGTTTGATCAAGCAGCCCTTAGAAGCAGAAAGGAAATCTCCTTCTGGAAAAAGAGCTACTGTAATGTCATGTCATCACCACATGAAGCAGAAATCCAGCAGGTTTTGCTTTATGATTTAGAATAATATTATATTCAGTATAATTTGCTAATAATAACAATACTTTCCCTCTGTTCTTTATAACCATCTGATTAATTGTTCTAATTTCTGGAGAGAAACCAAAGGTAGCTAATTGACGCCCTTGGTTTAAGAATCAAGTCTTCCCCCTCTCTTTCCACATGGCAGTTGCTGACTGGAGATTGGAGCAGGGCCAGCTGAGGTGACAGCAGGGCATGTGGCCTGAAAAGGATTCATGTAAAGAGGCATGATCAGGACCTCACTGTCTCAAAGGACACCTTATCGAGGTGGGAGGGAGTTGAGTTCAGAGGTGGCAACTAAGAGTGTGTCCTCCCACAGGACCCCCTTCCTCCCACCTCTGTCCAAAGCCCTCTATGGGTCCCAGATCTGTCAGGGCCTTCGCCAGACACAGGCGTGTTCTCTTGCTGATGAGCCACTAACCTCTGATGTTAGCTGAGATGCTGGTAAAGCGTTTTCTGTCCATCCAACCCCCTCTGCAAGTGATTGCCTCAGTGGCCATGTGCTCCCTCTGTGAGTGGAGCTTTCCAGCAAAGGATCTGTTTCTTGGCTTTGGGGAGAAAGTGGGAGAGAAAAATCCAGCTTTCCAATAAGGACAAATCAAATTCAGGGGCTTCCAAATTAAGTCCACATACATTTCCTTCTTTATTTCTTCTTATTTTTTAATTTAAATTCAATTCCCCAACATACTGAACACTCATTTCCTTCTTTAAAGAACCCTCTGCCTTGGTAAGCCGGGAGCTGGGTGCTGGGCTCCTCCTGCTTCCCATAAGGGGTGACTGGAAACACAGCCGCCCACTGTCAAGGGCGGCGGGGGCGGAGGGCGCAGGCGGGAGAGCTGAAATGTAGGGGAACAGCCGCACCCTCCATTCTGAGCCTCCCATCTCTGTGACCAGGTGTCCAGGCTGGGCTTTGAAAGATGCCATCGAAGTGGAGAGCGAGTCGGAACAGCTCCCCCTAGGAGCCTCCAGCCACTTCATTCTGCCCGGGCTGCGAGTCCTTGTCCCCTCCCAGGTCGTCACTCGCAGATTCCCCGAGCCACTGCCCTGCGCCTTCTTTCTCCTTCTAGAGCCCCAGCTCCCCCTGGCTGCTCGCGGAGCCCGTCTCTTCCCGTGGCCCTGGCCCTGCGCAGCCCCCGCGGTTGCTGACCACGCTTCTTCCCGCCCCTGGGAGCCTGGTCTCCGCTCCGTGCTTCCCACCTTGGAGGGAAAGTCACTCTCATTTCTGTCTCTCCCGTGCTGGATGGTTTCTCATTTGTTAGTGGGGGAAATTTTCTCAAGGAGCCATTTCCATTTCGTGTAAGTAACATTTACTTTTGCAGCTAGGAACATTTCTGGAGCTTTGAGAATAATATTGGGGCTTACCCAGAAATTTGCAAACTTGCTTTCAATGGTGAGTGAAAAATACGGTTTTTCCCATTAAGGACTCTGTTGTGCTGCATTGGGAAGGGGTAGTGCACCTTTCGGTGGGGGCTCTTTAGAAGATGGACAAGCGCCCCCCCACTCCGGGGTCTCCACACCTCATTTCATGGTACTTGGCGACCCACAGACTTAAATTTGCCACTGGAAGAGCGGGGAGAGCCCCCGTGTCACAGTCTGTATGAGATGCTGACTTCACTTGGCATGAAGCTCACAGATTTGAGGTTAGCCTTTATTGGCATGATTTGGTTTTAGCCAATTGGGCATGTATTGACAAAGACCCAGTGATCATCCTGAAAAGTATAAAGATGATCCCAAAGAAGACACCAAGGCATATATTTTTTTTAAGATTTATTTATTTATTTGACAGAGAGAAACACAGTGAGAGAGGGAACACAAGCAGGGGGAGAGGGGGGAGCAGGCCTCCTGCGGAGCAGGGAGCCAGATGCGGGGCTCAATCCCAGGACCCGGGGATCGTGGCCCGAGCCGAAGGCAGACGCTTAACGACTGAGCCACCCAGGTGCCCCCAGGCATATTTTTGATAAATCCAGCTAATATGTGGCACGAACATTAGTGAACAGGAACCTGCATTTTCAAAACACTTGGGTTTGGTTCTAGAACTGGGCAGGGTACAAATCATCATGGAGGCCCACCCTTAGCGAGACCGGAGATGGAGAATCCAGAATGTGACATCTCCCCCCCCCCCCCCCCCACCACCCCACGGTGGCTGCACACATGGGTTATGTCACGACCACTTTCAGCAGTTACTATTTTAACTAGGTAGTGCCTGATCTCTGCCTGCTGGGAAAGTCCTCCGGCGTCCTTCCTCCTGTCTCCCTTGCCCCCCAGCAGTGACAAATTCTAGCCCTTTCAGCAGGGGACATGTTCTGCCCAGAATAGAAGCTTGGCTCCTGGGCTACCAGTCGCAAAGCTGTCTTCATGACTGAGGGGCTCTTGTACCCTCTGCTTTGAGAAGTGTCCCCAGAGGTCAAGCCCAGTGGGGACTCAGTGAGTGTCCGCTCCTGAGGCAGGGAGGAAAGGGGAAACGGGCTTGTCGAGCAAAGTATTGTTCCCACCCAGGTTTCACTTCCGTATCAGAATGCAAAGTGACAGAGTGTACTCCAGGCTCCCAGAGAGTAAGGGGGAAGCCGGGAGAGCAATAAGAAGAGAAGTAAAAGGGTGGCCCCTTGGAGCAAACAGTCCCCCCTGCTTGGGCAGTGGGGGGCAGTGCCCTTCAGTTACCCCTAAAGGCAGTGAGTCCGAGTCGAGGGTCTGTTTTAATTGGAATTTGGTCCACCTGAAGAAGTCGAGTTTTTCTCAGAATGTCATGCTTTGCGTGTGTATCAAATAGGAAATGTGAATATTGGGTAAATCAAGACAGATAAGGAGGGACGTTTTAGCTTTCCTCTGGGGCAAACAGAGAGTGGGAACAGGGGACCCTGAATTATTTTCCAGGGCTGCCTAGGATCAAAGGAATATTTTACTGTAAATATGAATTGAACCAAAATGCACCCGAAATGAAAAGAACGTTCTTTGTGTCTGTGCGCATAACCCCTTGGGCAATTCAACAGAGAAGAAATAGTAAGTAAATCAGAGCCCCATTACACATTAGCAGTTCTGAAGCAGAGTTCTTCCCCCTTAAGTAAATTGTTTTATTTGATAAAGGATTTTCACATTGGGGCATGTGGCCTAAAGTTCACTCTGCTTCTCACTGGGTGTTCACCTCCTTGAGCCTGTCTTCGTTTGCTCGGGCTACCATTAACAAAATATTGCAGACTGAGTGGTTAAATGACAGAAATTTATTTTCTTGGTCTTGGATGTGAAAGTCGAAGATCAAGGTGCCGGTAGGTGTGTTTCTTTTTTGAGGTCTCTCTCCTTGTCTTGCTGATGGCCGCCTTCTTGCTGGGCCCTCCCATTGGCTGTCTCTATGAGCACATGCCTGATGTCTTCCTCGCTCTCTGTGTCCTAATGTCCTCTACTTTTAAGGACGCCAATCATATTGCATTAGGGCCACCCTGATGACCCCAGTTTCACTTAATCATTTACTCCATTGGGCACAGGGTCAGTGTAATCCTTTATCTACAGATGATGCAAAATAGCAAGTTGGCTCGATGAATTTTATAGGAAATTCCATTAAGCAGGAGAAGACTCCTAATTTGTCTTCTTATGTAGTTTCTGGGGAGCGTCCCCTAAAATATATCTCTTGCCTTCAACAACTTCCCCCTGACTCTTCCTTCCTCAATCACAGAAGGCTGTTCAGGATCTGAAGGTTCAGAAGAAGTTGGAGGTCATCCTGGGTTTGAGACTGGGGCCACACGGGCTGCACTGAGGCTGGAAAAAATTCAGATTTTGTCAGTCTTAGAGGCTGAACATCTGATACAGTGAGGCAAACCTGGGTTCTGTGAAAATCAAGGGCCAGACACACGCTGCACACGCATACACACAACATGCCTGTGCGCACACACACATACGAGTGCACAGAGACCAGAAAAGTTTGCACCTGTCATTGTGTAAAGAAAGTAGCATTGGTATTTTTTACTGCTAGGGATTCCCAACCTGTGCTGACGAATGCCCTTAGTCCATAGAGGGTAAAATAATACCATCACCACCCTTGATCTCTCTCTCTCAAATTTTGAAACTTCAAAGCTGAATGAGGAGCATAATACCCAAGTCTGCTATGTCAGCCATGGGAACCCCTTGTCTGTTGGCTTCAATGTCATATTATGGGGCGTGGGCAAGATGGGAAATGGAGCTACACCCTCCTTGGGTGTCCGAGAGCCGAGTGGCAACACCTTGATCTTTTTCTGGTGCCCATCCCCCTTCTGAAGGGCAAGAGTGCCAAGAAGGAATAGGAAGTCTAGGGCCACAAAACAACTGATAAACGGAGGCAGAAACTGGCCTCCAGCACTAAGGCGGGAAGGAAAAACAAGAGAGCATCAGGAAAGCACAGCTTGCTGCATGAAAAAAAAACAACTCAAAAGAATGGGAAGAAGAGGGACCTCAGGAATTTAACTTTTTACTTTGGACCAACAGACTATTTTGTAGCCCAGAAACTCCTTTTCTTTGGACTCCAACTTTGCTTTATGTCCAAAACGGGACTGGAAATGGGCATTATGAAGCCAAAAAAATCAAACAGCCTTAGATCCTTGGTTAAAAACATTAGCAGCAACACACTACAAAGCTCACCTCCCCCATTCTTCACATTTCATTATGAGAGGAAAACAACAGGCCATACTTAGCAAAGGCTGTTATAATTAACTCGCAAACCTTTGTGTGCTTGCTAGTGGTTTCTGACTCTCTGAGGCTCTGAAGTAATGTAAGATGGGCTTATTTAATATGCCTTACGGAAGGAGGAAACAAAAACACATTTTGAGTCTCTTTTTGCTAAACAGCGGCCCAATTCTATTACATCCATTTCATTTACTGTTTCCAGGCTCAAGGGAATCATTTCCTGGTAATTTACCTACGTAAATTTGGGATGAAAGGAGTTAACATGTGTCAATCAGCGTTCTTAACGGCAAGTAACAGAGGCCAAGTCTGGCCCCTTAGAGCAGAAAGGAATTTATTGGAGTGTGTTAGATAACTTCTAGAACCCCAGGAGGGCCAGAGAATGAAGCCTGCCGGCTGCCCAGTCAACAATAATCCCCGAAATCAATTCTTGAGCTGTTCTGGGGGCTGCTTCACGGCCTTCTCCCTGGGCAAAGAGATTGTTGCTTACACTGTGACCACTTCTCACACTGGACAAACTTCTGGATCATCTGTAAACTGGTAGTAGTGGCCACCATCCTAGCCGGCATGCCCCCAGATCCTAACCAGGCTCCTCCGGTTCTTCTCCAGAGATCTCTATGCGAATCTCCCCCCTGCCCCAACCTCTTTTGGGAAACCCAACCTTATCCAATGGAAGGGGCCTCATGCTCTGAACTACCCACCCCAATGCACCCCAGTTGCTTTTGCTCGGGTTGGTGTTGTTCTGTCTGGAGTGGCACCTGGGTGGTCCAGACCCTGAGTCCTCAAGGCTGGGTCTCCTTGTCTGCCATGGGCATGGCAGGCACTCTTGATTCTGGGACTTGACCTTTAGGGCAAGCCCATGCACACCTCCAAAGAAGGATAATAAGCCTCACAGGGCGGTGTAGTGTAGACTCACATCAAGAGAGACAGTTCTCACATACATTTCAAGGCTCTCTTCCTTCCGACACAGCTAGCCTTATTTCTATGCTGAGTGGTCACCTTGGAGTAGTCCTAGATAGTAAAGAACCCACAGTACTTTCTGTTGGCTATTCTCATTGACTTCTTGGGAAGGGCTCCTGCTGACCATTTATGGAAAGGGCTCATCCATCCTTTTGTTCTTCTGCATCTCCCTCTTGGGGGTGGAAGGCAGTACGGGACCTGGTGCCACTTCTTCCCATTACTGTGTCATGTGTCACTCTCCATGTATGAGTTCAAGGCCGTAGACTGAACATTTAATGTGGCAGAATCACCAGCTTGAAAATGAACTATGCTTATTTTTCTCAGCTGTAAGCTCATCAGGAAAGAATGAGAGGTATTTTTTCCTTCTCCCAACAGAGGGACCAGGTTCTGTGTTCTGGATGTCTGGACTTCTCCTGTCTCAGGGGAGCATTAGATGCCTTTATTTTTAACTGTCTAGGAGACAGGACTCAAACCACCGGCATAAGGAGGGCTCTGAGGGTTGAAGGGGAGGGTGGTGGGGGTGGAGCTCTAAGGCTGGCCAGAGGGAAGGAGGTGAGGTCTTGAAATGGTGAAGGCCCATCCCAGTCTGCAGGCATTATCTCATGAAAGGTGACACCCTGGACATGGGCTGGTCCCTGGAAGCCAGGGAATGATCAGGTACTTCTTTTTAAGATTTTATTTATTTGACAGAGAGAGACACAGCGAGAGAGGGAACACAAGCAGGGGGAGTGGGAGAGGGAGAAGCAGGCTTCCCGCTGAGCAGGGAGCCCGATGCAGGGCTCGATCCCAGGACCCTGAGATCATGACCTGAGCCTAAGGCAGATGCTTAACGACTGAGCCACCCAGGCGCCCCGATCAGGTACTTCTGTGCATGGCTCTGACCGCCCTGGCAAGTGCCCCCCGGTACTGAGCCTGGCTTGCAAGGAGTGGCGCACGGAGCATTAACTGCCTGCCAGCACCCGGACCAGTTGGCCTGGGCTCATGGAGCAAGCAAGGCTCACTGCGGATGGAACTGCAGCACTGGACAGACGGCTGTGGACCGCACCCACAGGTACAGCTGACCCTGGAACAACACAGGTTTGAACTGCTCGGGTCCATTTATACGTGGAGTTTTTTCAATACATATAGTGCAGTACTGTAAACGTACTTTCTCTTCCTTAGGATTTTCTTTTCTTTTCTTTTTAGTTCTTTTTTTATTTTTTAAAGATTTTATTTATTTATTTGACAGAGAGAGAGAGAGCACAAGCAGGGGGAGTGGCAGGCAGAGGGAGAGGGAGAAGCAGGCTCCCTGCTGAGCGGGGAGCCTGACGTGGGGCTCGATTCCAGGACCGTGGGATCATGACCTGAGCCAAAGGCACATGCTTAACTCACTGAGCCACCCATTTTCCTTTCTCTAGCTTACTTTATTCTAAGAATATGGTACATAATATGTATAATATACAAAATATGTGTTAATTGACTGTTTATGTTATCAGTAAGGCTTTTGGTCAGCAATAGGCCATTAGTAGTTAAGTTTTGGGGGAATCAAAAGTTTGATGTGATTTTTGTATGTGTGGGAGGTCAGCACCGCTAACACCTGCAAGGTTCAAGGGTCAACTGTATGTAAGGTGATGCAAGGCGAACCAGCTGAGCATTGACCCCAGACTTAGAGAGTTATTTAGGACACTACCAAATTCCCAGGGTTCCTTACAGCCCAAGACTGGAGCCCCAAAGTATGAAATGAACTTCTCCCTGACCCTTACAAAACCTTATTTTGGAATAATTTTAGATTCACATAAATGTTGCAAAGACAGCACAGAGTTAATGTCATTGGTTTATACATTATGTTATACTAACTAAACCCCAAACTTTATTTGGATGTCTCCAGTTTTTCCACTCATGTCCTCTTTCTGTTCCAGGATCCAATCAAAGGGATCACATAGCATTTAATCAGCATGCTTCTCCAGTCTGCTCCAGTCTCTGACAGCTTTTCTGTCTTCCCTAGTTTTTCATGACCTTGACGATCCTAAGGAGTATTGGCCAACTATCCTGTAGAATGTCTCCCAAACTGAGTTTGTCAGATATTTTTCTTATGATTGGACTGGGGCTGTGGGATCTGGGGAAGAATACCACAAGGGTGAAGTGCTCTTCTCATCACATCGTATCTCATCAGAGGGTCCACAACACCCATGTGACATCATTGATCATGTCAGCCTTCAACACTTGGTGGACGTGGGGTCTGCCAGCTTTCACCACTGTCAAGTTACGAATCCCAGTTCCCCATTCTATTCTTTTAAAACCAACCAGCCTTTTTAAATTTGCAATAGAAAAATAAAGAAATAGGATGCTGCTTGCAACTGAGTGTCACGGAACAGTTCTTGCCTGTTATATTTATATTTGAGCAAGGGTTTTCTTGAAGCCCTCTGCCTCGACCAAAAGTAGCAACTCTAATGGTAGGAATTTCAGGCTCTGTGACAGTTGGGTGTGGGCGTGTGGGCCTGGGTGATAAATGCAAGCAGCGTTCTCCATCCTCCCGCTCAGGCAGTGCCCTGCTCCTCTGCCTATATATAGGACCAGAGCATGGAGTATCCTGTTCATAAAATCTTGGTACAGATTTGAACACTTAACACACCCACGCACATTTGAGGGACTATCCTACCACTTATTTTCTAACACGGGGTATAAGTGCAGATTTAGAAGGGGTGATGATTATTTACTCAGGAAATAAGCATCTTTGGTGGAGAGCGTCATTGGAGAGGAATATGGCCCCCTTTCTATTTCCAGTCCAACTTGTTCCCAAAGAGACAGTCACTCCATTTCTAGAGTAAGCCGTCTCTCCATCTTTGAAATCGGAAGCGACATGAAGATAGATATGAAAACAAGTGTACAACCCCCACCCTCCGTGTTCATGCTCCCCAAATAGAAAAATGTTATTTCTATTATTTGATCTTGTGGCAGCCAGTTTTCAGCTCCGGATATGACTTCAAGCATCTCTTCTTTTCTCAACTGTCTCCAGTGACCCTGAGAGATATGGATTTTCAGGTTTAATGCTTTAGACAGAAAGTATTTCTGTGGTTGGGATCAGCAGAAAGACTATGAATCATTCAGAATCTCTGCAATGACAAAGTACTTGTTGGAACATTGCAGAAGTTGTTTATCGGGCTCCTGACTCGTAGAGAAACAAGGAATTTAGCAACAGATTTAGAGCACTAAAGCATGGTAATGTTTGTTCACACTTTGTGCTGTCGGAATTAAAATTCAGTTCCATAAGCCTTCGACTCAGGTCCTTCACAGAAGCCATCTCATAATGTCCCTTCACGTGGGCTCTGTCACAGCAGTTCTGCGGGAGGTGAGAGCAAGGCATGGGTTTGATGGAAGGCTGTTCAAGAGATTAGAGATTAGGAAATGGCCCTGGGGGGTTCTGAGTTCAGAAAGGCCCTCTAGGGTCCACTCAAGATCAAGGGTAAAACTAGCCTCCCACATCCACCTCATTTTAAACCTGTTCTTTTGTTCAACCCTTCTGCTGGAAGTTGGACTCAGGGCAGAGGATTGGAACAAGATTTTGCCTCTGCTCCTGAGAGTCTCACGGTTTGGAGGGGGTGGCCGCAGGGGAAGGAGGACGAGAGACAGACGGACAAACAGTGGCTGGAATTCCCTGGGTGATGAGGTGGGGTGAAAAGAGAAGGGCATTCTAGGCAAAGACAGGGGGGCGCTAAAAGGCCCAGGGGCAGGCTGGGAGAACTGCAGGTAGCTAAAACTAACCGACCTCCATGGAAAAAAGGGGTTTTGCTTCTCTTAAAAAAAATGGCAAAACAGGGCGCCTGGGTGGCTCAGTTGGTTAAGCGACTGCCTTCGGCTCAGGTCATGATCCTGGAGTCCCGGGATCGAGTCCCGCATCAGGCTCCCTGCTCAGCGGGGAGTCTGCTTCTCCCTCTGACCCTCACCCCTCTCATGCTCTCTCTCTCATTCTCTCTCTCAAATAAATAAATAAAATCTTTAAAAAAAATGGCAAAACACATTAAACTTCATTTGGAATTAACATGCCAACAGAGCTAAGGAAATCTGGGGAAAGGATAACGGGAAGAGGAAGGAGCCTTAAATGTTAGAGGAGATCAGAAAGCTGCTTTAAAGGGGCGCCTGGGTGGCTCAGTCGTTAAGCATCTGCCTTCGGCTCAGGTCATGATCCCAGGGTCCTGGGATTGAGCCCTGCATCGGGCTCCCTGCTCTGTGGGAAGCCTGCCTCTCCCTCTCCCACTCCTCCTGCTTGTGTTCCCTCTCTCGCTGTGTCTCTCTCTGTCAAATAAATAAAATCTTAAAAAAAAAAAAAGCTGCTTTGAAACGTTATGCTCTGGGCATAAGAATTGATAAATGGATAGACAGAACAGAACGGTTAACCTAAAAGAGACCCCAGAACATTTATGTACCTAATAGATCATAAGGAACTAATGGAGGAAGATATGAATTATTCAGAAAGTGGTAGAGAAATTGGTTATTTGTAAAAGATTGAAGTTACAGCCTCATCTGATATATTAAAATACATTACAGATGGATTAGAATAAAAGTAAAACATGAAGCCTTTTAAACGCAGAAGAAAATGTCACAATTGAGCACTTTCTAAGTACCATATCAATAGAATAAATTGTTATGAAAAAGAATGAGATTTTTCAATAAAATAAAAGAAATTCTTATGTATCTAAAAAAACCACTAAACAATAAAAAGGCAAATGACAAACTGGCAAAAATATTTTGACACTATGATAAAGGGTTAATAGCTTTCTTTTACAAGCAAATTTTACGAAGTATTAAGAAAAAGTACACCAGAAAAATAGGCAAAGGACATGACCAGAAGTGCATACACCCAATAAAATTTAAAGAATGTTCAACTTTGGAGGTAATGAAAGAATGCACAATAAAATGCAAAGATAGTATATTTTCACCTAAGTGGCAAATGTTGTAAAAGAAGGGACTCGGGCAATATGTACCATGAGCCGTGAAAATGTGTTCATTACTTTTGACCCCAAATTTCACCTTTAGGGATCTATCAGAAGGCTAGAATTTTGAAAACAGCAACCCTGTTTTTTAAAAAAGATTTATTCATGTATTTTAGAAAGAGAGTGAGGGAGGGAGGAGCAGAGGGAGAGATTCTCAAGCAGACTCCCCACTGAGTGCAGAGCCGGATGTGGGGCTCAATCCCACGATCCTGAGATCATGACCTGAGCCGAAATCAAGAGAGAGCAGCTCAACTGACTGAACCATCCAGGCACCCCAACAACCCTGTTTTTAAAAGCAAACTCTCCTTCCACAAATGTATGCTGGGACCTAAACCTACAAATTATAGCTCTTCTCTTTCACATCATTTTACAATATTGTAAAGAGAAAGGGTTTGTAGTCAGATTATTGAGTCCCTAGGATAGTAACAACAGGAAAGTTACTTAACCTTCCTGAACTTCAGTTTCTTAATCTTTAAAATGGGATTTTGCTATTAGATTAATTCTTGTAAGTATTGGGGGGGCACATAATAATCACTCAATCAATGGTGGAGTCATGGATGGTTTCCATGTCCTCATCATTCTGATCCAACTCCTTAACATGCATTTGCTGATTTGATTTCAATGATCAGGTAAACTACCATTATGCATTTAGGAATCTGGTAGAGAATAGGAATCTGGCAGAGGAGGAGAAAGGGAAGGAATTTTGGAATTTTGGAAAATTTGAAGGATCTTGGTGTGTGATGGAGAAAAGTGGGCACCATGCAGATAGTCCAAGTGCTCACATGGGGAATAGAAGCTCTGGACCCCTAGAAGCTAAGTATTGATCAGCCTAGGCAAAAATAAACAAATAAAAAAAATAAAAAATAAAAAAGAGTAATGGAGCATACAAGTTTTCAGGACGCATCTATTGTGAAGGAAGCCACCCAAACTCTTGCTCCGCCTTAGCCTGAAAAAAACTGACAGGATGGTCAGCGATGCCCATCTTCCTGTGTGAGACACATAGACTTCTGTCAACCTAAAGGCTCATGGTGTCTCTGCCTAATGGAGGAAACTCAAAACAGGTGTAGAGACTTGGTTAGCAGGACAACTCCCAGGTGGGGTGACGTCCAGCCTCTCCCAGATTCCCACTGAAGGAACGCGAACCGCCTGTCTTGGAGCTGGAAACTAAGGAAGATTGGCTGCCGTGGGCCGGGAACGCAGAGGAATTTCTGTCATCTACAGCTCAGACTCCAGCAGATTAAAGAAGGGCTGACTCCATCTGGGGCTGACTGTGCAATGCAGACCTCGGGCAAACTCCCTGCCCCGGAGAACACAGCCCGGAACACTTCAAAGCCCGACCCGCCATATCTGGGAATTCCTGGGGCTTATGTTCTCACGATCCCTTCTGCCTCTAGCCCCTCTAGCCCTACAGCACCCCTGCGGGGCCCCATATCAGCCTGGCCAGAAACTCCAACCCTTCAACACTTTTCACAGAGAATTCACTCAGACCAGGCACGTCATGAGTTTAGTTGTCTTAAGTTGGTTGTTCCCCCCCCCCGCCCTGGGGCAGTTTTGCCTCCCAGGGGACCTCTGGGAGTGTGTGGAGACATTTATGGTTGTCACAACTGGGGGAGGGATGCTAGTGCTTCTAGAAGGTAGAGGCCAGGGATGCTACAGCCCACAACGACAAAGAATTATCTGGCCCTGTAGGTACATAGTATTGATATCGAGAAACTGTGCCTGAACCAAAGATGTGAAGGTGATGAGGCTGGTGATACCGCCCAGTGCCTGGGTGTCTGCCATTTCTGTGTCTTCCCTTCCTCCTTGTATTTTCTCTGCCTTTCTCTGCCCCCCTCTGGCCCCGCCCCCTTACTTCTCAGGAGCAAAACAAATCCCTCTCCCTGCCTCATGGTCCTCAGTGAAGCCATCACCTTCAGTGATAAGAATATGACTCTGGAGTTTCATCCACTCTGCCGACCAGCTCATCAAATTCTTTCTTCTAAATAGAGTGCTCTCCCTAAGAGGAATCCTGGTCAATGTGACCTCTCCCACCCACATCTTATTACACACACACGTAAAGGAGCCACTTCTCCGGGAAGTGGAAGAAGCATAAACTCTCACCAGTCCTTGGGGAACAGCACGTTCCCCACTCGGAGTGGACAACGGTGCTGGATGGAGTCAGGGACCCCAGGGCTGCTTGCTCGGAGGACAGTGGCGTCGGGCAAAGCATGTGTGTTGCTGTAATCACAGACAGGGTCTCTGGCATGAAGGTGAAGCCTTCTCCCCAGCCCCACCGTGCTCTCTGCCGAAGCTGTGGAACCAAGGAGAAGCTGGAGTGAATCTCTTGTGTAAGAAACCAAACAGGTGGGGGCGCCTGGGGGGCTCAGTCGTTAAGCATCTGCCTTCGGCTCCGGTCATGATCCCAGAGTCCTCAGCGGGGAGCCTGCTTCTCTCTCCCTCTCCCACTTCCCCTCTTGTGTTCCCTCTCTAGCTGTCTCTCTGTCAAATAAATAAAATCTTTTTTTTTTTAAGATTTTATTTATTCATTTGAGACACAGAGATAGAGAGAGAGAGAGAGAAAGCATGAGCAGGGAGAGAGGCAGAGGGAGAGGGAGAAGCAGGCGCCTCGCTGAGCCAGGAGCCCGATGTGGGGCTCGATCCCAGGACCGAGGAAAGCAGGAGGGGAGACCTGGAGATGGGAAGTGTGATTGCCATATTGCAACCCTCAGGGGAGGCCCTCGGTGAGAATTACAATTCAGCAAAGGAGAAGATAAAATTGAAAAATTCTCCCAGAACCCAGAGGAAAAAGAAAAAAGAGATTATGGGGCAAGTTTAATAACAATAAATATTATTTCAAAAAGAGGTTGGGGAATAGAAGGGAGTGGAATGGAAGCAGAAAGGGGTGGGGAAAGATACTCGGAACTGCTATGGTTAATTAAAAAAAAAAAAGTGGTGAGGGAATGAGGATCTTCCTAGAAAGGGTGAATTCAGACCTAATGAGGAAGTACAATGTGTCCTGAGAACAGGCGGAAATAAATCTATTAAAGCAAGATTCAGCAAAGAGTGAGGCCTGCCCGGGCCCGGCCCACTCTGGCTGGCAGCACTTTGCCAGCAATATTTGGAGGGCATCTGCAGAGCCCACACATTTTCCTCTAACACTACCTGCAAAAGTTCTCTAATCTGTGGCTGTAAGAAGACAATAAAAAAGATGATAAGATTCCGATAAGAATAACCGGAAACCGCTGTTATTGAGAATTGCAGTGTATTGCAATTAATGGAAGAAAAATATAGATTGCACACATGCATCTTATATACATATGTACCTGCACTCCTGATTTAGATGATTATTATATTAATTCCCTGAGCACAGGGAATTGGTGAAAACCCTTTGTGTAGTGTAGCTGAGAAAAAAGTACTTGTTTTGCTCTAGTGTCCAGGGTATGTGGCTGCCCCCCTTCTGCAGGTCCCGCACTGGTCTGAGAGGTCATGGTCATCGTTTCTGGTTTCCGCCCATGTCCTTGTTCACGGTTATTTTTTTTTCTTTTTTACATCTCAGGGAATTGTTTTATTCGAGCTTTTCACATGCAAGTTGTCATTAGGATCATTGCTCCCACTAGCGTCTCATTTTGCATTATATCAGCTATTGTCAGTTCTGTGTTGAGATACAGCAATATTTTTCTTCGGTAATTGAGGCAAAATTGACATACAACATTATATTAGTTTCAGGTGCACAACATCATGATTCAGTATTTTTGTCCATTATGAAATCATCATCACAATAAGTCTGGCTAAGTATCTGTCATCTTACATAGTTACAAAAAATTTTTTTTCTTGTGATGAAAACTTTTGAGATCTATTCTCTTTGCAACTTCCAAATATGGGCAAAATAGGTGAAGATTAAGACGAACAGCCTTCCAGTTATACATCATGGTTTTTTTTTTTTCCCAGTACAGTCTTCTCACCAAGGCCAGTGCTGTGTCAGCCTGTCTGTCCCTGCTGTCTCTCACCCGTGGGTGCATGAGCTCCCAGTGCTCTGTCCCATGCCTGCCTGCTCTAGGATGCAATGTTTAGCTTTTTACCCCAGGCATATACTATGCCAATGGGAGGAGTTAACTCTGCAGCATTTGGTGGGGGGAATAAATTCCTAACTGGAATCTGAAATGAAGACGTTTCTCTAGGTGGCAGAGACGTGGGCTCCATCATGCTCCCCATGTAGCTCCTTAAAACACTCTCCTGGTTGCAGCAGCTCGGGGTTTCCCGTGAGGAACTCATGCCTGATCCCATGTGGACATGGAAGCATCACTCAGTGCTGTGTCAGCACCCAAAACCTGTCCCCAGCCACCGGAGAATGAGCTCCAGGGGGATGGAGGGGACTCCGTGCTCAGGAGCTCTGAATTTAACAAATGTGGACTTAGTAGCCAGTTGGGAGGGATTAACCAGGAACATCTGCAGAGGCTGGAAAACCCACTCAATCCCTTGCCTGCTTTTACAAACTTGGAGAATTCCTGTAGCTCTGAAGTCCTAAGTAGGAAATGAGAAGCACTTGCGAGCTCAGATAATGCTGGAATGTCTTCAGAAAATATCTAGAAGAGTCGATTATGTAGAAAGGGTTGAGGAACTCCCACTTTAATTTTTATTCTTATATATTATTTAGATTTTTTAAAAATCGGCTACATATTTTATTTTTCTATATTTTTAAGCCTGTTTAAACAAGACAACAACAACAACATCAACAACAAAGGGGGATTTCTGGCCAGGAACACAGAGGTGCTAGGCTTGGGGACTTGGTCTCTAAGTCTTGTAGGTCCCTGAGTACCAGAGCCTGATGTACATGGCACATTAGTCAGGACACAGGACTAGACTTTGAGGACAGAGAGAGTATAAGATGGAGAAGAGTTCTGGCCTAGAGCCATGAGAAGCCCAGGTAGCCTTGAACTGTGGTTTTGATTTTAACTCATACAGCTGATCCCCTTACAAGACCACGTGTGACAGTTTATCCTAGTAATTGTCCTTAGTGAATTCCACGTGTGTGCCCTTGGTAGTCTCCTCCCACAGGATCTCTGGATTGGCCATATGACTTGGTTTGGCCAATGGGATATCAGCAAATACGGCGTGCCTTCTCAGAAGGTTGTCTCTGTGTGAAGAAACCCAAGCTTGCCTGTTTGTGACCCAGCGGACGGTCAATACCAACTTTGGGACATGCAATGTGAGGCCGTATTAGGCCACCCAGCCCCAGCTGATCCGCCTGATAGATGATGTTCACAGCATGGGTGACTCAGGTAGGACCCGTAGAAGAAGCGCTTGCTAAGCCCTGCCCGAACGGTTGACCCACATAATCCTAAGAAAACAAAACAGTTGTTGTTTTAAGCCAGTGGTGTCCGGTTGTTTATTATGTGGCAGTATGCAACTGGTTACACCGTGTCAAATGTCTTGTTACGTTTGCATTTAGCACCTTGCTCTGCCCACATTCTGTGATTAATAAATGAATGCTCTTATACGTTTTATTTAAGGAGGTCCAGAATAAGAGAATGAAAAATAGTATGGCATAGTTAGGGTTAAGCATTTAATCTCTCTGTGACTCAAGTTTATTTCTAGATTGGAGGTCTTCTATCACCAGGTGTAGGTAAAAATGGATGATGTCAAGGAGTTTTGTTTTCCCTCTAATTGCACCAGGAGGTCAGAAATGTATTTTCAACATTCAAAAGAGGGGAGTTTACCCAGTTCCCTATCTGTGCTCCTCTCTCCAGTTTGAGGGCTTTGGGGAGAAGCCTGGGTCCCATTTGAACTACCAAAGGGGTCATGTCATGGAGCTCCAAGGCTCCTGGGTTGAGTCCCTCCCTGGGAACCCACCAGACAGTGCTGCTAGAGGCCACCAATGCATTTGCATGTTCTCCCCCTTTCCCGTGGAGAAGGAAGGAGGAAAGTCATATGTAAAGTATGGAACTGCATCTGAATTTTGTGGGGGAAAATAAGAGCTTTGCAATTTCAAAATATAGTCTTGGGTAACTCTCAAACAGGCATTTTGTCTTTTGGCCCTGTGTTTGCATATTATAACCAATTGTTTAAGTAATTTATTAATGTTTACATTTACAATGCTTAAAAAGCATAATTAAAAAATGAAACAGACCCTTTTAACTAGAGCCTTTTTTCTCAAAGTGATTTATTTAATGAATCATATTTTTCTTATCTCTCCTCCACGGAGAGGCCAATCTGGCTACAGTTCGGTTGTCAGGTTTCTCAAAAATGGGTGCCCTAATTGCCCCCAAGACCTGCAGTGCATGCACAGATCTATCTTCACCTCTAAAGAAGGTCTTAAGCTTTCTTCTTTCCTGCAGGCTTGCCCACAGGAGGAGAAATAGCAGTCATCTGAGGTCGTTTGTTGTGCAGGTGCTCCTTCTAAAAATCTTTCAACAGCTACTTAGGACATCAGGAGAAAACCCCAGGACATGTTTCCCCAGGGTAACATTGAATGGCATCCCAAATGGAGTACCTTCCTTTGGGACATCCTAGGGCTGCCTCTGGGAGTGTGCCCTTGGTTCGCTTGAGGCTTTTTGGGCATTCCAGACTTGGCCATGATGGGACATCAAAGGCTTGGGTTTACAGGACCTCTGGAGTTTCAACATCAGACCCCCTCAATAATGAGTGTCTTATTCACAGTTTTCAACTATCTGTTTATTCAGTAACAAGTCAAATCAAGAACAACAGCTTATTATGAGTGATCTGGTTTACTAGGTGTAGTAAGCTATCAAAGAAGCATGAAATGAAGTCTCTGGTTTAGAACATGAATGTTCTATATATTAGGGGGAAAAAGTCAAGAATGATAAGAGGGAAGAAACTGAAGCTAAGTGTAAATAGAAACAAATAAGCCCAACCGTATTTCAAAGGAATAACACAACCATTGCTGAGTAGAGGTGGGGAAGGGAGAGAATGAACCCAAGTCATTTTCAAACATCATACTTTGACTACGTACCCTCAGTCCAGGAGGGAAAAAAAACCAGAACTGCCAACAAGTCTTGAACCCCTTTCAGTAGATTTATTTCATGTAGTGACACGGGTGTGGAATTGAGCACATGAGTAAATAGGTCAATATCTTAGGAGCCAGAGTCCACATGGTGAAGAAAGGGGTGTGCAAATATAGAATGGAGGAATGCAAGGAAGAACTCTGAGATTGGTCTGGGGTCCGGGGTATCAGTGAAACTCCTGATTTCTACTCTTGCCCTTTGAGCTTTGGTTTCTATCCTTTGATCACTTTCATCTGTATCTCTGCCCATTCTGTTCCAGTCACAGAGAATTTCCTTCCCATCACTTCAGTATATTCAAACCTTACCTCTTCTCCACAAAGTCTTCTATCTTCTCTCTCCCTGGATGGGAGTCATTTCTTCTCTAAGTGCCCATGGTTCCGTAACAGAAATTCATTAAAAACACATTAACATTTACCTTAGAATAAAGTTACTTATGACTGTCTTACCTACTATAAGCACTTTTTGAGGAAGGACCAGTGTTGGATCCTTCCTTGTTTCTCACAGGGTACCCAGGAATTCAATAATGACTTATTCAATGAAGAAGGAAGGGCTTATTTTAACAAGAATAATCAAAGTAGTCTGCAAAAATCTAACTGTACACATACCAAAGAGGGAAGATGTTCCCTGATGATAAATCTTGGTTTTAATAAACTCCCTATGGATCCATAGGGTGTTATGTCCTTCAGAAAGTAAGGTTGCAGGATATGCTAATAGAGGTATGGTATTTAGAACAAGGGAGGTGATAAGGCCAATCTATTTGCCTTTAGCACACTATTTTCTGATGTTTGATTTTTTGGGGATTATATTCAGATATTTTTGATCAAAGTTTAAGAGCCTTGTGTTTCGCATGCTCAAAACCATGCCATGAGCGGAATGGACTGAATGGTATTGGTTGGACTGAGAGAGACTCCTGCGGAAGGGATGGGGCCAAGAGAAGGGAAGATGAACAAAAGTTGACTTTAAGCATCTGAAAAGATGCTATATGGAAGAAGGATTAGACTTACTTTGTGTCATCCCAAGGAACAGATAAAAGGTCAATTTTGGTGGAGATGGGTGGGAGGGAGATTTTTGCCTCAGCATAAGGAAGGGCTTTCTGACAAATAGTGTTGTCTACCTGGGAATGGCCAGTTGGGGTCGGGTACTAATTATCTTCTTCTCAGCAGTGAGCTGCGAGAGCTGGTGAGCGCCGTGGTATAGAACAATCCTGTCACAGGTACGGGGTCAAACTATATGACTTCCAGATACTTTCCACCTCAAATTTCCTATGACTCTGTGATGCTACCCAAGAAGACAAGACCCAAGAAACACTTAATGAACAACACGGTATGTGCTGAAGTATCGCCAACCAGTACCAAAGGAACCAGGTAAGCGGCAGTAGTCCTGGGATTGGGTTTCACGGGGAAGTGGGTGGAATAAACATGGGGCAGGGGGGTGGGGACTTCTGGCAGAAGGCCCGGCATAAGCAAAGGGGAAGGTCTGTGCACAGCGGTGAGGCAGAGCTGGGAACATGAGCCGAGAAACGACGTACTGTAAGAATGTGGGATCGGGTTGTACTTTGAAAGTTTATCAGAGGAATTAAGGCAAACAAACAACAACCATGCCCTGCATTTGAAGTTCTAGTTCTTATTTCTGTCCATTACTAGCTGAGTGACTGTGAGCAGATCACGTTTTCTGGACCTTCACTTCACCACTTTGCGAATCAGTAGACTGGATGGAATGGTGGGGATTCATTCTGCTCTACAAGGCAACAGCTTTTTGAGATAAATGATTGGCTGCCACTGTAGTAGATTCATGAGCAAAAGAGGGACGTGAGAGGAGTATTGGGGGAAGATGAATTTAATACGCAGGGTAGATTGAAGTCAGAAGAGACCGAAGTTGGGAAGAACAGCCGAGAGGCAGTTCCAGTAATGGTTTCTCAAAATAATATCATTCAACTTTAATATTGTTTACTCAGAGTTTTATGCCACAGTGTCAGGAAGTGTGAAGTTTGGTCCCTCTATAGGACAACTTTGTTTCTAGGTCAAATTAATTTCCTGTCTTTTCGAGGAATTAAAAAAATGCCATGCTGATACCAACACTCTAAATACTGCACCAGTGGCTGAAGTCTGATTTTTTGCATTCTATCATGAGAATGGTTCCCATGAGGGCTCCCTTAGCAGTGTTTCTCTGCTACCATGTCCTGCAAAATATTCAGCACCATCCACGCAAGTACTGAGACAGAGGAATTTTCACATGTCTTTTTTTTTTTTTTTTTCAGCCGTCAGGCGCAATGGCCTGATCCAAACCTGGCCGGCCAGAAAGTTCAGAATACCGATCTCTTATTCCTGCCAGGCACATTGTTTTGTGATGAAGTCTCATCCCGAGTTGTAGAAGAGTTCTTGCAATGACAGTGTACTCTGGTTCTTAAAATAAAGTGCTTTCCTCGGAGAGCTGAATGCCCGGGGCTGCTCATGGGAGGTGGCGACTCCTGTCCCGGCCACCTTAGGGTGCCCGTGGCTGCCGGAGGCCGGGGGTGAGATGGAAGGGGAGGAGAGGAGTCTCTGATCGCTGTAACTGGCTGCTTCAGTGAGCTAGAAACACTAATTAGAGAACCATTAGGTTGTAGGTCAGTGGCTGGAATGTCATCAGAGAGTGGCCTGACTGTGGTATTATATGACAGATACTGCCCGGTGACTAGTCAGGGAGGCGGGAGAAGCTCCAGTCTACAAGTTCAGCGGGCGGTGGTGTGATGAGAGCTCACACATAGAGTACGTGCAAGGTGATGGAAATACACTGAGGTGGCGAGATCCCGGTGCGCCTCTGGGAACACCTCTTCGGTAGTTCCCTCTGAATGGGTGTCAGCCGCCCCGGAACCCCACACCCGCCTTTCTTCCATTTCTGCCTTTCTTCCTTCCCTGCCGTGCCTGAACAGAAAACAGACTGGGGAGAAGGAGGATTTGGGAAGCAAGATCAAATCTGGGTGAGGGTTAAGGATGGGGAGTCATTTCGATCGCTTCACTCTTAGGTCATCAGGCCCAGCCTGAGAAGCGAAATCAGTGTGAGTTGTGGGCTCACACACCCTGGATCACTTCAGGTACCCTCTTTTCTCTTTCCCTTGTACTCCCGAAGCGCGGTCTGTAGACCGGTGCTGGTCTGTGGGGTGTTTTTCATTTTGTTTCTTTATTTTACCACCTACAGTGAGATAACCACAGAAATGAGGATAAAGCCTGGAAAAACTTGCATAACAATTTGGCATTGTTGTGACATCCAAGCACATTGTGACCATGTTTTACCAACGCATTGGTCTCCAAAGGATCAGAACCTTAAAAACTGGTCCCTTTTCACAAGTAGTTTGAGAAGCCCTGCTTGTGCTCCATCACGTCATCGACAAAATGTTGACTCAGGGCTGATCGCGTACAAGCATCAGCTCTGGGGACACAAACCTCCCAGGAGTTGTATGGCTAGCTAATGATTCGAGGGTGGTGGTCTGGTCTTCCCAGGTGTCAAGGCACATTCCAGAGAGGAAGAGGCCATATCTCGATCTTCTTTGGTGTCTGTCTAAGCCTCTGGCTCAGTGCCGAGAACAGAGTAGACACACAATACGTATGTGTTGAATAAAGTTATTACTTTAAATTCTTATCTCCGAAAAAGGAGATAAGAATTTAACAGCTGTGTGTGGCTAAAGCAAGTAGGTGGCTTCTTGCCTTTCTGTCTCCCTGCTCTTTCTATGCCCATTCTGAAGATAAATTTCTGGGACCACAAATATGGACTGGAAATGACTCTGCTTCTGAATTTGAATAAAAACCCAAATCTAAAAACAACCGGATTCTATAAGGACTCTTCAAAGGAAGCCAAACTCTTGCTAGGCAAATCGTGTGGTCTGGTTTGTGAATTATTTTAAATTTTTTTGGGGGGTAGTGGTGATTGGAGGCAAGTGTTCTCAAAGGTAAATACATACCTTTGGTGCCAGAAGTTGGCAGAGAAATGATTTCACTGTACTGCTGGACAGGAGTAACGCCTAATAGTCTCGGATGGGAACTGAACCCTCAGTGTGGCCTTAGCAATCACCTGCCTCTCCGATTCCCAGATTTCACGGGAGAGGAACTGAGATGCAGAGAGAGTAAGCGACTTGCCTTTTTGGTAATAAATTGTAACCCTTTCCAAGGATTTATGATGCGAATATAACTTACTTTGGGCCAAAGTTTAATAATACAAAATCTTCCCACTAAAATGAACTCAGTCGCAAAGGAAAAACCTCAGCGACTTGACATTTATTCAGGTCAGAGGAAGACCAAAAACATAAGTTGGCAAGAGTATGTGTCTCAACCTGAGAGAGAATGCGTATTAGAGGAAGTAACAAGTTAAGGGTCAGGAATCTATGACCCTGAGGGCATGCTGGCAGTTAAAAAAAGGTTTGTGGTCCACTGGAAAATTCTCTTCTTCTCTTTCTTCTTCTTCCCTTCTCTCCTTCTCTTCTTCTCTTTCTTTCTTTCTCTTTCCTTCTCTTTCTTTCTTTCCTTCTCTTTCTTTCTTTCCTTCCTTTCCTTCCTTCCTTCCTTTCTTCCTTCCTTCCTTCCTTCTTTCCTTCCTTCTTTCTCTTTCCTTCTTTCTCTTTCCTTCTCTTTCTTTCTTTCCTTTTCTTTCTTTCTTTCCTTCCTTTCCTTCCTTTCTTTCTTATTTACTTATTTACTTATTTATTTTAGAGAGAAGGAGGGGACAGAATCCCAAGGATACTTTGTGCTGAGTCTGGAGCCCGACATGGGGCTTTATCTCACAACTCTGAGATCACGATCTGAGCAGAAACTAAGTGTCGGATGCTTAACTGATGGTGCCACCCAGGTGCCCCTGGAAAATTATTTTCCAAGTCTTGTTTTATTTAGTAGAAATGTAATATAACATGAAGAGCTCCCATAACCTTCAGGGTGGCCCACAACCCCTAAGTGCAGAGTTTCTCAGCCTTGGCACTGCTGACCTTTTGGAATGGTTAACTCTTTGGAGTCGTGGGGGACTGTCCTGTACATTGTAGGATGTTTAGCAGCATCCCTAGCCTCTACCCTCCAGATGCCAGTAGCCTCCCCCCATGGTGACAATGGAAAATGTCTTTCGATATTGCCAAATGTTGCCCCCAGGTGAGAATCACTGCTGGGTGGAATGGTTAGAACTAAAAATGTTGTAGTGTGATGATGCACAATACCATTGTCATTAGGGAAATGCAAACTGAAGCTGTAATGAGATATTGCCCCACGCCTGTAAAAAATAGCTAATGTCTAAAAAAAAAAACAAAATGACAATACGACATGTTGGCAAAGATGTCAAGAAATTAGAAGTCTTTTTTTATTTTAAGATTTTATTATTTTTTAAGTGATCTCTACTATACCCAATGTGGGGCTCAAACTCACAAACCCGAGGTCAAGAGTTATGGTCTTCCCTTTTTTTTTTTTTTTTTAAAGATTTTATTTATTTGACAGAGACACAGCGAGAGAGGGAACACAAGCAGGGGGAGTGGGAGAGGGAGAAGCAGGCTTCCCACAGAGCAGAGAGCCCGATGCGGGGCTTGATCCCAGGACCCTGGGATCATGACCTGAGCCGAAGGCAGATGCTTAACGACTGAGCCACCCAGGCGCCCCAAGAGTTGTATGTTCTTCCAACTGAGCCAGCCAGGTACCCGGAGAAACTGGAAGTCTTTTTTTAAAAAAATAATTATCGTTCTACTTTTTAAAAGATTTTATTTATTTATTTGGGAGAGACAGAGAAAGAGAGAAGTCATGAGCGAGTGGGGGGAGGAGTAGAGGGAGAAGGAGAGAGAGAATCTGAAGCATACTCCATGCTCAGCACAGAGTGGGATGCAGGTCTCGATCCCAAGACCATGAGATCATGAACTGAGCTGAAACCAAGAGTCAGTCCCTCAACGGACTGAGCCACCCAGGTGCCCCAAAACTGGGAGTCTTGTACACCTCTGGTGGGAATGCAAAATAGTACAGCCACTTTGGAAAAGAGTTTGGCAGTTTCTTATAAAACTAACCATACACTTATGCGACCCAGTAGTCTCACTCCTAAGTATTTATAAAAGTGAAATGAAAGCTTACATTCGCACAAAAACCTGTATGTAAATGTTTATAACAGTTTAATTTATTAATTACCAAAAAAGTAGAAACAACCCAAACGTCCTTCAACCTTTGTATGGATAAAGACTCTTGGGTTCATCCATACAATGGAATACTAATTGGCAACAAAAAATAGTGAATTACCAATATGTACAACAACAAGGGCGAATCTCAGACCCACTGCTGCCAGTGAAGGAAAGGATGTGTGATTGCATTTATATGACACCCTGGGAAAGGCAAAACTGTAGGGACAGGAAGTAGATCTGAAGCTGGAGGTGAGGGGTGAGGGTTGCCTACAAAGATGCAGAGGACTCTTTAGGTGATGGACTGTTAGACATGTCGGTTGTGCTTGTGGTTACGTGGCTGTACGCCTTTGTCAGACTCCCAGGACTGTCTGCCTAAAGGGGTGAATTTTCCTGTATGATCCATATATACTACCGTGTGCATTAATTTTAAAACATGAAAACTATGTGCCAGTATTCTCAGAATTTAGCTAAAATAAATATAGTTCTCAATCTTTTCCAAAAATTCACACTGTTCTTAGTCAACTGGGCAGAAGACAAATGGTAAAATATTGTTTCCATAGCAAAGGCCCAGACGTTGTGATTTAATATTCCTTAGGTCCATCAAATGGCCTGGACACTGTCTAGCCCCTTTAGAGAGGAGGCAGTCCTTGCCTTGCAGGTAAAAACAAACCTTCAGGGCACCTGGGTGACTCAGTTGGTTGGGCGACTGCCTTCGGCTCAGGTCATGATCCTGGAGTCCCAGGATCGAGTCCCGCATCGGGCTCCCTGCTCGGCAGGGAGTCTGCTTCTCCCTCTGACCCTCCTCCCTCTCATGCTCTCTGTCTCTCATTCTCTCTCAAATAAATAAATAAAATCTTAAAAGAAAAAAAAAAAAACCTTCAGCATCAAGCTCTGGCCCATTAACCGGCCTCAGACAGGTCAGGCTCCTCTTTTTAAATGCAAATATATGCATGTCCTGGGGTCACACACTATCAGAGACACTTCTGGGGCAGGACCTGCATCTTATACTTCTTTGTATTCTAGGGCTCCTCCAAAGAGCAAGTGTTTAACAAGTGTTTGATGATGATGATGATGATGGTGGTGTTGGTGGTGGTGTTGGTGGTGGTGGGATCAAGGCACAGGACAGTCTAGTCCTGGTCTGGCTCAAGGATTTACTTTCGCCTCCATTGAGTGTTTTAAAAAGGCAGGTTGGGGATGGAAGAAGGGTGGAAAGCGGGTCTAGAAGGACAGAAGGAGAATATCCAGCATTCCTCCCTATCACCTCAGTGTGAGAAAGTTCTGCAGATAAGAAATCCAGACTTTTAATTGGTAAGCTAGCTCATCTAAAGATAAGAGTGCATCTTGGGCCCCACTAAGCCATCTTCAGGGCTGGGATTACGGCTCCCCAAAGGGAGTATTTTAGCCTGTATCCCCTACTGAGCTGCCAAGAATAATGATCTTAGGTGTGAGACTTAGAACTCTCACAGAAAGCTGTCTTCAAGGTCAAGGGGACCATGTGGAACTG
Source organism: Phoca vitulina (assembly GCF_004348235.1). Lineage (NCBI taxonomy): Eukaryota > Metazoa > Chordata > Mammalia > Carnivora > Phocidae > Phoca > Phoca vitulina. The sequence continues at coordinate 11,243,488 of NW_022589731.1, read as the reverse complement.
AAATGAGAGATCCACTGACAGGCAGGAAGGGCTGAGTGAGGGACAATTGGCATCTTGCCCCTTCGTTTGAAATTCTTCCCTTATCCTTACTATTCTCCATTTTATTTTTTAAAGATAAAAAGGCACAGAAAACAATGAAACAAACTATATAAGAAGCTATAGGAAAAGATGACATCTAAAACATAATTTCAACATAGTGAACAAGAAAGTCACCATAGATCAAAAGAAGACTCTTCTGCCTAATTGGCAAGCCTGAAATGTATGACCTGCACCGTTGAAGCAAAAGATACAAAAGGATCTTCTTGGGAGACACTTAGAGAGGGCCAGGTAACAGGTCCAGCCAAGGCCTCATAGAGGGTTTGGACCAAAGGGTCTCTGGCTGTCCTTGTTCTTTGGTTTCAGCCACAGGTGGGCATCTGAGGAGGTTACATCCAGGAGGTTTCCCCACCAAGCCAAAGGGAAGCAAAACTCACTGAAACTATAATCAGTCCTCTCCTCTCTCTAAGCCCCTCTGCTGCAAACCAGGGCATGTCAAGCCCGTGGGAAGCAACTCAAATACAAGTAATACCCGCCCCCCCCATGCCCAATGGGCAGTGTGCACTGTCTTAGCTGACTTGTACTGAAATCTCCATGGCCTTGGCCAGAAGTTAGGGGGCAAGATGAGAAAAGTGGACCCTAGAAGGAATTGCTAAATGTTACCTGGAAGGACAAATTGAAAGTTAAATGCCTCCAAACATTCATTTCACTTCAGTTCCCTCTGGTCTAATTCCACAGAGGCCAAGTTTATCAAAACGCTCAAATCCTCTTCCCTCCAAAAGTAGATTACATGCCGAAAGATGTTTTCTGGAAGCCAGATGGGCCAAATCCGCCCTCTGAGTTCCAGCCCTCCCTCACAGAATTTGAAAATGACAAAGTGACATGTTGGAATTCCAGCTTGCAGATCTCACATTTACTAGTTACTGATAGATAACGTGGAAAAGATTGGGGCTTCAAAGTGCATGTTTTGGAAATTATGTAAATGTGTATATTTATACAATGGATGATGAAAACCTTTTAAAAACAAACTTGGGCATTTACATCACAGACCTTCAGACTCCAAAAAAGTTGTTGTGCTCTATTTCAACTTCCATTCACCAGCATGAGGTCTTTTAAAAAAAGATTGCCTTGCAATGAAATATTGAAAGAAAACCACACACAAAAATAAGGTTAATGAGGCCTCCCTCCAAACCACTATTCTGCATAATTTGAGGGATTAAAAAAGACTCTCTCTCAGCACAGGGAAGTGACAAACTGTAACAAGACATAAGGATAGAAAATGGAAGCAAAAGTCGTAACAGAAATAAAAGTTGAAAATCCATAGAAAGGGGAGAACATAAGTATTTACTTTTTCTACTTTAACAAACTTTGTGGTGTGAGGGATGAAATAATTTAATTCTGGGAGAAAAAAATGTGCTTTCATCTTCAAAGCACTTTCATTTGAATAAAAGAGCTTCCTGAAATAAAAACGCAAGTATTTTGGTTGATCAGTACTCATTGTAATTCATTAACATGTTGTGCTTTTTAATTTAATAGACCAGAGATCCTCATGATACCCTCGGAGGTGCAGTTGGGTGCCTTTTAAAAAGACTTTAATGTCTTTCTCTTGTGCATAAATATCATCACTTTAAGGGGTGCCTGGGTGGCTCAGTTCGTTGGGCGTCCGACTCTTGATTTCAGCTCAGGTCGTGATCTCAGGGCCGTGGGATCCAGCCCCGAGTTGGGCTCCATGCTCAGCAGGGAGTCTGCTTGAGACTCTCCCTCTCCCTCTGCCCCCCTACTCCCGCTCACCTACACTCACCTCTCTAAAATAATAAATAAATAAATCTTTAAAAAATATATCATCACTTTAATCTTTCACTATCTAACAGGAACTTTTTCCCTATAGGAATCATCCTTTTTTATTTTATTTTATTTTTTTAAAGATTTTATTTATTTATTTGAGAGAGAGAGAATGAGAGACAGAGAGCATGAGAGGGAGGAGGGTCAGAGGGAGAAGCAGACTCCCTGCCGAGCAGGGAGCCCGATGCAGGACTCGATCCCGGGACTCCAGGATCATGACCTGAGCCGAAGGCAGTTGCTTAACCAACTGAGCCACCCAGGCGCCCAGAATCATCCTTTTTTAAAAATAGTTCCCTCAACTAGTGGTCACAGAGACTCTAAGATATAGAACGCCCGATCTCAAAACCTATTGGCTGGAAAATCATAGAATAATGCCTACAAATTAGCAAATTGTAGAACAATGCCTACAATATAATGCCTATAACATTTTAAAAGTAACAAGACAATGTGTTTATATGGTAGAAGTATCAAAGCCTGAGAGAAGATGCCTCATCAGTTCAGGACAGAGGTCACCTCTGGGGAAGGAGAACAGACAGTGGTACTGGGCAGGAAGCCAAGGAACTTCAGCTCTGTTTTTTTTTATTTTAATTTTTAAATTTTTAAGTAATCTCTACACCCAACGTGGGGCTCGAACTCACAACCCTGAGACCAAGAGAAGAGTTCCATGCTCCACCGACTGAGCCAGCCAGGCACCCCTATTTTTTTATTTTTAAAAGATTTTGGTGTCCAGATGTTAATGAATTCTAGTGGGTGGTGGTATATAGACACCCGATCCTAGTAGTCTTTACTTTTTTTATGCTCTTTCTCTTCCTGTTTAATAAAATGTAAAATTTTAAGGACAAGGAAAACCCCGTTGAGATCAGTCGAAGTCAATTACAGATGTGCCAGCCACGGACGGAGCAGTTGCGATCAGAAAAAAACAAGTATAAACTCAAACGATAGAAAATCACATCTGACCCTTTGTGTAAGGTCCTTTTGCTGAATTCTTGGATGAAAATGAGTCAGACCCCCTCAAACACAAACCTCCTGGTGTGGCTGTTGATAACCTGTAGTTGCTATCCCCCATGGAGTGGATTTTCCCTTTCTTTTTTTTAAGATTTTATTTATTTGTCAGAGAGAGAGAGAGAACACATAAGCAGGGGAGGGGCAGAGGCAGAGGGAGAAGCAGTCTCCCCACTGAGCAGAAAGCCCGATGTGGGACTCGATCCCAGGACCCTGGGATCACGATCTGAGCCGAAGTTACACGCTTAACTGACTGCGGCACCCACGTGTCCCTGGATTTTCCCTTTCATTGCTGTGTGCTCACTTTCCCTCTCTGGAATCCCTCCTCCCCGTATTTTCTGCATAATCAACATAACAGTTCACAATAAAAAATATATATATATATTTTTCCTTCCTGTACTCCTACATGAGATTTGGGAATATAGACAAAATACAGAGAGGTAATTACAAGTAAGGATCTATCCTATTTAGTCAATTCATCTTGATTCAGTGGAACGGGCTCATCAGGCCTTTATTCTGACCTCAGACGCCTCTCCCCTGCTCCTGCCTGCAGTCCAAGCCAGGACTCTCTCTATGCCCTTGGTCGCTGCACAGGTGGGAGCTTCCTTTCTGGGGAGACCTTACCCCAGGCAGGTATTAGACACTCTGCTGTCCTACTCAGAGCACTTGATTCGCGCCACCGTTGTATGAGCATATGTCTACTAGGACAGACTCTCCCAACCACTGCCCTGGATTTTTGAGCTTTTCATCCTGTTGTACCTCTCTCTGCCAGGTCGTATATTTATTCTCTTCTGGTCGGTTTTCCAGCCCTGCGATTTGAAAATAATCCTCCTATTTTATGGGTGGCTGGCTGGCAGAGGAATTTTTCAAATCTTTACATATTTAGAGGAGGTTTATAATAAAATGACAAACATGCAGGGAACTTTCATAAGTGTAGTTTTTTGTTTTTTTTTTTTTTTTTTTTTTTTGAGAAAAGATAAATAGAAATATGGAGAAACATACCTGGCGCTATTGGGTGACCACACATAAATCGGTTTCTAGTTCACCCTATTAACAAACCAACTTAATCTCTTTTTAAAAGGTTTCCCCCCACCCTATTTTTTCTTGGGTTTGTCAAAATATTCTAGCAGTGTGGTACAGTAGAACAAGTATAGAAGGAGTTTAGGTGTTGGAACCTGACTGGCCTGGTTCCAAGCTCGCCTCACTCAGTCTCTGGGCCTCAGTCTTCTCATATGGAAGATGGGAATAATAATACTGGCATCTTTATATATATATAAATATATATATATATATAAATATATATTTATATATATTTATATTTTATAAATATATATATTTATAAAATATAAATATATATATATAAATATATATATATTTATATATATATATAAAGGATTAGAAGAAAAGTCTCCGTTCCTCACAGTCTCCCAAACCTAGCACTCAGAATCTCTCCACACTGCCCAGCAAGGGTAATCACCCCTGAGATGATGTCTGAACTGACCTGCTCGGAAGGGACAGGGACATGCCAAATATCTGGCTCTGGGACCTCAGCTCAGCTGCTCTGGGAAACAGACTTCTTTTGAAATGAACAATTCAAGCGTGAGACCGGTGTTTGGACTGGATAACTGTTAAGGTCGTTGCCACTCTGGGACTCCACGATTCTCTGAATATAAATTGTTTTCTAGAAAGAAATGAACATGTCAAGTTAAAGTCGCACCCATTTATACAGAGTCATCAAACTGGACAGAAGTTCCAGTTAGTTTACTGACTTGTTTAAAAAAAAAAAAACAACTAAAACAGGTCTTGCGGCAACAGGGGTTGGACTGCTTCATGGAAAAACTTCTCAGCAGCACTATAAGCAGAAGGGATTTAGAAGGCCTCCTTACGGCCAGCTGCGTTTGCCTTCTCTTCCTCAAAGCCGGAGGTTGGCTGTAAAGTTTATGAAGTCTTTTCTCTAGGAGATCTTGAAAATCCTTGCTGTGGCATCAGGGCTCCCAGCAGACGCATTTCAGGGGAAGGAGAGGAGCGGGCTATCATTATTCGGATTTCAAAAGTAAAATCCTAAAAACAGCATCAGCCTGGAAAATACATTTTTGAAATAACTTCCCAGGAGCAAGTAGGTAATGAGATAACAATTTTTATTTGCACCGGAAAGTACTATTTGTGACCATTATGACTGCATCTCTTATTAAATATGTCAAAGATTTTAAAATGAGTTTCAAATAAGAGAAAAACCTAAATGCCTGAAAGAAAAAGCCTGACTGATGTCTTTAGCCTGATCTCATAGCTTTCTATAGGAAATGATGGACTTTTTATTTGATTTTTAACCAAGAAAATGGTAGTTCCCTCTCTTGTATTGTAGGTGTGTATCTAAAACATGGTTATGCAACAGCCTGTGATCAGTTGAATCACATTCTACGCATTTTAACACTTGATTACATATAGGGATGTATTTTCTGCTAATTATTCCTTTGAGTGCAATCAGACTAAGTTCTTTGGAAATGTTTTTGTATTCTAATTTTCAGCACAGGCATACGGGTAGGCTTTAATAAACACTTAACAATTAGCTTTTCAGGGATGCTTTATATTCATATCTGGGTGATTGTCAATTAGCCGGGACTCTATCCCGCTCCCTGCATGCACGTGGTTGTTAATGACAAATAATCCAATGAATCTGGGGCTGCTATTTACATGTCTTCTGCTCAATTGCATTAAATAGTCTACATCTTAGGGGTCTGGGGATGTGGAAATTTGAATTTCCCTAAATCAGGGGAAATTGTGGAAAAACACTGGGGGACCATGGAAATGAGTTATGCAGGGTAGAGATCAGAAAGAAAAACACATATTTTGTCATGCATGAGAAAAGAAAAAAGTCTTTTTGGGTAAAACAGAAGCAGCCACTGATATTAAAATTGATATTAAAATTGACAAATGCAGAAGTATCCTTGGATCTTGCACCTTTGGACATTACTCAGGGCATCATGGTCCAGTGTTGAGGTAGGGAGAATGGGGCCATCCAATAAATTGCAACCTTCACTCCCCACCCTTCCAGGGTCATTTGGAGAGTTACTCTCTTAACCAAAACCCAAGCTGCCACGGCCCACCTGACAAAGCAGGGGAGAATCAGAGAACCCCGCAGGGGGATGGGGAGGTGGTGCTCCCACTTCTGTTTCCATTAAAGGGCACTTGGTGTCCTGGGTGGGGGACCGTCTGGAGCATTGCATGCGGGTGGACGAGAGGGGGAGCTCTGGAGGAGGGTGACAGTGTGCCTAAAGCCCCGTACAGCCACCGTCCAACTCCACACTCAGGGCAAGTTATTTGACCTCACTAAGCCTTAGTTTCTTCATCCTTGAAATGGGATAATATTCATCTCACAGTGTTCTCCCGGATCGAGTGACATCATCCATGAGAGCATTTAGCGTAGTGCTAAATAAGAAACACTAAAGAAAGACGAGCGATGGTTTTTAAAGCATCCTCCTGTATTTATACATCCTTCTTGTTTTATTATTATCCTATTTTTCTAATTTCTACTCTAGGACAGGTCCAAGACACAAGGAGCGTAGCTTCAGTTATTAATGTGATGTAGTTCCCTGTGGGTCAGAACAGCTTCTGTTAAGGGCAAACCCCCTCCGTTTCTTTATGATTTGCTGCTGACCATGGATCCCTCTTCCCAGGCTCAGATGGAGACGTGAATTCAGATGTAATTAACGTCTGCTGTCCCTTGCCCCTCTGATTGTTTACGGTTTTCTGTTGTCTAATGACTACATGTCTGGGACTCCTATTCTTCACAAACATTTAAAACCTGACAGATGACAGCTCCCTGGTTGCAATTGTTCATTCGAAATAGGATTCTCAACAGGTAGCAGTTTAAAACAGAAGGGAGACGGACTTATTAGGGAAGGTCACCTGATAATAGCGATTATTCTGACATAGCTGAAAAACAGTGTAACAGAGAGGAACAGAAAATGCCCGGTCAACACCAGCGCTCTCGGTCAAGGGAACTAAGAGCCGTAAGTTATGCAACGGACAGACACAGCGGTGGCGGTGCCAAGAATCTGCTTCAATCTGCCTGCACCCTGTTCTGAAACTGAGTGACCTTCTTGGAAGTGGGTGAATTTACCCTGCTATTTCTGGCAGCAGTTCCGGTTCTCAGGCTCTTTATTCTACCAGTGGCACTTCTAAAGTAAGAAGTATGTTGTCTGCCTGATACCAAGTCCTTGGTGCCAAACACATTCTTTTAATGATGTTGGGGAAAGTCCTGTATAAATTGGACAATAAATTAAAACTATAAGGAAGAGAACATAACCCTTTCCTCGCTCTTCTTGGGCAACTCACCTGGCTCAGAGCTGATGCACCAGCTTTTCCTAGAATGAGAAAGGTATACATATATATACACATATAGAAAGGATATATATATATATATATATATATATATATATACACACACACACACATATAGAAAGGATATATATATACACACATGCATATGCATGGACATGTGCATGGATACGCACATCACATGCATACGTGCATTATATTTAATAATCCTGGAATCTGTACTTTTCTACCGGCTCTTTTTTTTTTTTAATTTTTTTTTTTTTTTTTATCTACCTGCTCTTATATAATGTCTGCATTGGCTATAAAGAAGAAACTTTTATCTGTGAAGATGTAAGAAATATTGTCACTTGGAAAACAATCTAAGGAAACCAGAAATGACTGTTTCCTTCCCCAACATTTGTCCCCTCCCCATCATGATTCTCTTGCTTGTTTTGTTGTGTTTTTGTTGGTGCTGTGAGAGCGTTTTCACTTTTAACTTCTCCTTCGAGGTGGGTCAACAATCCCCACATCTCTCTCTCTAGCCCACCTGAGCCACAAATCTGTTCTCTTAGCTGCTTGGTGAGTATCTCTCCCTGGGCGTCCACATCAAACTCAAGAACCTCAAACTGCACATCTAGCTCTGTTTACTTGAACTTTCCCCTGCCCAGAAAACCCACAAATAAGCTTATCTTCCTTTCTGCAATTTATGGCCTTGTCTCATCATCGAGACTGACTGAACTCATGTCCCTTCCTCCAGTTCTTTCTCCACCAGTCCCTCTTCTGTGTTCTGGTGGAGTGCATGCAAAAGAACTCAAGTCTGAGTTGGTTGTCCTTGTACTTGAAGCCTTCAGTGAATGAAGTCCAGAATTCTTGGTAAGATGTATAAACACCTTCCCAGTCTAGCTTTTGCCTGCGTACGACGGATCCTCTCCCACTGCGCTAGCCTTGGGGGCCTTACGCTCCAGCCATGGAAATGTTCTTGCCATCTCTGGAATCCAGCCTATTCTTCCTGGCCTCCATGCCTTTGGAAAGTTCTCTGCTTGGAATGCCTTTTCCATCTTGGCAAAAACCACTCATCAACCAAGTTCCGGCTCACTTGAAATCTTTTGGCGATGCTTTCTTGGACTGTCCCTGCCCATTTGGGGATCTGTTCCCTCTTGGGGGGGGCGGTCCTCATGGTAAACCCTGCCTAATTCAGTTGGAGACTGACATTGTCCACTTCCTCCACCAGGGGCCAGGATTGGCAACTGTGTGTTTCCATTACCTATACTAGTACCTGGCTTCTAGCTGGAGCTGGTGTTTCTGGATGGAAAAATATAAATCAATTAACTCTTTTAAAACCCCTTAAACAATTTTTGAGTTTTCCTTCAAGGAGAACTTGAACTTTCAGGAACACATCTATGGTTAAATGTAAGGTAGTTACAATTAGAGCTAGGAAAGGATCTTCACTGCTACCTTGTTCAACCAGCAGTCTTTTTACAAATTCAGTATTGTGGTTAAGAGACATAAAATCACTCCCCCAAATTTACTGGGGGTTGGGGGGTGCACTAGAAGCCATGCCAGTCCCAATCCCTAGTTCAAGGGCTTTTTTTCCTGATGCCTCCATTGGAAGTGCCTGGAATAGGAATTATTCATAATACTCTCGTGTCATAGATTTAGCCTGCCATATGGATGTGGGTAATTCTACAGGTCAGACAAACTGCTAGTTTATATAAATAAATACGGAAACAAAAACGGTTGTACTTGACCCCTAGGCAATAAATCAGGTTGAAATGGAGCCATTAAAAATGTCAACAGCTCTGCCCAGGAGAGGTAATGGAAGTCACCTTAGAGAGGAGAGGAAACAAGTAGTAAAAAAGAGAATTTAGGCTTGACTAAGTTCGGATAATCAAACTAAACTCTGGGCTGCCTGAAAATCTAAAAATCTGTCTTTTATCCCGAAAATCTGTTTGTGGGTCCCTCCTGACCAGTCTGTCCTGCGGGATTCCATGTTTTTCCTCTGAGCAGGTCAGGCTCAGGATTCCACAGGAAAGGCGCTCTCAGCATCCTGAGAACCACTCCCAGGTCCTCGCAGAAGATAAGGGGTAAGTGAAAACAAAACAAAGGAACTTCATCTTTGTTCAACCCTAGAAACAAAATTGAATTAGAATCTGGGGCTATGAATTTACTTACTTCATTTTGAAAATGGGCTGATATGTATTGAGTGCCAATTGCTGTCATCCTCATTTAACAGATGAGGAAGCAAGGTTTGAAGAGGTAAATCACTGGCCTCGCGGCGCAGAGCAAGTGACCGCAAACTTAAGACCTAGGTCTGTGGCCATTGTAACCATTCTGCTCTGCTGCTGCTTTGTCCTGAATGGTGAAAAGATTTGGGAGTTTTATTGGGGCTGGATTAATTTGTACCACGACAAGTGGAACCCAATCCAATCATGGCTGGTGGGAAGGATTCGGGAATGCAAGGTGGAAGACTTGGTTGGTTCTGGTTTTGGCTGAGATTCACTATCTAGAAGCGAGTTTTTAGTGGGAATGGTGGTGAGACTCTGGGAGAACATAAAGGATTTATTGGGTGCAGAAACTGGGTGGGCTTATGCTTGATGAATGACCACAGTAGCTCTGAGAACTATGACCCCGACAGCAAACAACAGAATTCTAGAACCTGGAACTGAGACCAGCCATGTCAACGTGATTTAGCTGTTTGTTTCAGGAAGCCTTCCCTCAGGAATGATAAGACTATAAACCAATAAATAACTGCACAGTTTGTTTCAGGAAATCCCGCAGATCAATTTACCAGCGGCAACAGGCAAATAGCTTGCTATTCAAACAACAGTTTACTTGTCAAGACTTGTTTCAAACCCCTTGCTCTGCTATGCCCACCGACCATACATGTGATGCTATAACTCTGCCCAGCTCAGTCAGCCCCACCTTCCAAGAGCTGCTGTAAATCACTGGGACCAGATCCTAAAACCCCTATAAATATCCATTTTGACTTCCCCTTTTGAGACACTGCTAAGACTTGTCAAGATGGTGTTCTCACTTACCACAGTAAGTTCTAATAAATGTGGCTTTGCTGTATCCACAGATGGTCTGGGGACTTTCAGGGGAGTACAGTACCAAGTACTTTCCATCCCACTTTTTTGCTGTGGAGCCTGAAGTTCAGAGACACTAGGTAACTGCACTTAAGTCACACAGCCAATACATCTACGGAACCAGATTCAAATCTGGATGTCTACTTTCCAAGACCAGGTTACCATGGGAGCCTCAACTTCCTTATCTGTGAAATGAGGGAATCGCATTGGCTCATGAAGATGTAGATTCTTCGTTGCTTGCTTTCAACTTTGATAAAAATAAATTTAACTATTTTTAAAGCCAGAATAAATTTTCTTCCCTTCTCTTTCTCTTGTGTTGGAATATTTCCCCCAATTTTTGTTTTACATGGTTTTATCTATCTAAATAAGTTGCAAACCTAGTAGAAAAGGACCCCATCGAATTTTCTTTTTATTGGGGTAAAAGACACGTAACCTAACATTCACCATTTTAACCATTCTCAGGTGAGCAATTCAGTGGCATTTAATACATTTAAAAAGGCTGTGTAGGGAGGGGCACCTGGCAGCTTCAGTTGGTAGAGTGTGTAATTCCTGATCTTGGGGTTGTGGGTTTGAGCTCCATGTTGAGTGTTGAGACTACTTAAAAAAAAAATTGCAAAACACGGGATTCCTGGGTTGCTCAGTCGGTTGAGTGCCCGACTCTTGGTTTTGGCTCAGGTCATGATCTCGGGGTCAAGAGATCCACTGTGGTGCTCAGTGGGGAGTCTGCTTGGGATTCTCCTTTTCCCTCTGCCCCTGCCACCCCTGCTCTCTCTCTCTCTCAAATTAATCAACAAATCTTTTTAAAATATTACAAAACATAGAGAGAAATTAAGTAAAATTAGAAAAAGAAGGTTGTGCAACCATCACTGTTCTCCAGGTTCAGAACAATTTCATCACCCCAAAAGGAAACCCCCTACCCATTAAGCATTCTCCATTCCCCCCTCCTCCCAGACTCTGGCAATCACTAGCCTCTATTCTGTCTCTGTGGATTTACCTATTCTGGATATTTCATATAAATGGAATCATGCAATATGTGGCTTTTATGTCTGTTTTTTTTCACTTAGCATCATGTTTTCAAGCTCCGATCACATTTTGTGTTTTTTAATGGTCGTGGCATATTTTTGACACTGAAGAGCAGCAAAGGAACAAGCCAGTGACATTAATCATTATGACTGAGAGTTTTTGTCCTACTGGGAGAGGAGAAGTGGTCCTCAAGGGTAACAATGTGATGGAAAACCCTCCCCATCCCGTGGCCACTTGACCTAAGGAGAGCTCTCCATCACTCTCCCCAAGTTCAGGGTTGAGCCTGATAAGGAGAATATGTGCAGGAAGGGTGAGGAGCCAGTCACCTGGCCTTGTGGTGCCTTTGTTGACCTACCTGGTCTTTTGCCTGCATCGTCTTTATATGCTCATGAAGACAGAGCGTCGAGCTGTTGGTTGGAGCCTAGCAACAGGGTGAGATTTCAGCTGGGATCCAGCTTGCCCTTAGGACAGTTCATATTTAATTTCACCAGACTAAATGGAGAGAGGTTGCAGGGAAGTTTTTCTGTCCACACACGGCAGGAATCATCGCTCTCTTAACTTCCCGTGCAAAAGGAAGTCAGCCTTTGCCATGGGATCTTAGAGTTGGTTCATGCATCCCTTCTGCAGTGCCAAGGTGCTGGTGTTGGGGAGTGAATCTAAGACCCTTGGATTGAAAAGGATGCTTTGCATGAACTGTTCAGATAAGTGTGCAGAAGGAAGTGTATATGGCAGCACACCCAGAATCCTCTCCCATCAGACTCCTCAAAACATCAGAAAGAGGAAATGGCGTGACTGCTACTGACAAATCTAAATCATGATTTGAAGCGAGAGACTAATATAAATCTTCTCTCCAGTGACAGCGCAACACTTAGAAAATTTACTTCATCATTTCCTTTCCCAGTTAATGTCAAATTGAAAATTGATGCTTGATGCATGGACTAGTAGAGAATTTTATGTCTTTCCGTAGAGGACCTCTTTTTCTGTTCTTTCTCCCCTCTGAGTTATGGGTGATAGGGTTGTAAAAATACACAAAGGAAAGCTAAAAATGACATTATGTTTCCTTTTTTCAACATTTAAGTTAAAGACAAAGGGTCACAATGAGTTCAAGAGAGTTTATCTTATAAATATTGCATTGAGAATCATAGGTGGAGATAAATATCACAGAAACCACTGAAACATATGACAACAGTCAATTTATGAGGCAACCTAAAGAAGCCCTGTAGGGTACTGATTGCTGTGAAATGATAAAACATTAGCTTTCTTTTCAAATGTGGCTTGCATCTAAGGCAGGAATGCTTAACCAGGGGTCAAGAGACCCCTTGACAATGACTGTGACACTTTTCACTTCTTATGTATGTGCAAGTTTCTGGGTGAAGATCATAACCTTTTCTTTTTTCTTTTGTAATCTCAGAGGGGCCCAAGGATAAGAAGATTCTTTGCTCTAAGAGATAGTTGGACTACAGTGATTTTAAAGGTCTATTCCAAACCTGAGATTCCTTGGAATCAGCCATGTATTCATCAAGGATGCTTTCTTAGCAGGTAGATGTAGACATGTAGATAAGCAGACAAGCGCAAGATTGGCTACATAATATATTGTTATTTTTTTCCAAAATTTTTTTCAATAGTTTCCAAGAAACTGCCCACCAATCACCATCATGCCTTTGGCCATTTTTTTTTTTTTTTAATTTTTTAAAGTAGGTTCCATGCCCACCGTGGAGCTCAAACTCATGACCTTGAGATCAAGAGTCACATGCTCTCCTGACTAAGCCAGCTTCCCTGCCCTTGGCCATTCTTAATGTCTGCTAATAGGATGCAGCCTTAGTTATTTAAAATCTCCCTACAGGGGTCCAAACTCTTGATTTCAGCTCAGGTCATGATATCAGGGTCCTGAGATGGAGCCCTGAGTCAGACTCTGCACTCAGCGGGGAGTCGGCTTGAGATTCTCTCCCCCTTCCAGTCACACGCACAGGTGTACTCTCTCTCTAAAATAAATAAAATATTTAAAACCTCCCTAAAATCGCCACTGTCTCGATAACTGTGTTTATTACCCCTTTTATAAGTATTTATTGAATAGTATTACTCATAAATTAATTGATTTAGCATATTTAGTAGGTTTCAATATGTTTCATTGCCTTCCCTGAAAAATAGATGCCATTCTACAAGGGGACATTCCATATTACAGGTCCACAGTTTCTCATTCTCAATTCCCTAATCCAGAAAGCTCTGAGGATAGAGTTTTTCCATAAATCATTTGAGAGTAAATGTGACCTGACTTGGACTCATTTGGCAACAAAACCCGACCTGAACTAGTGAGAGGCTATTTATAGTCATTATTTATCCACTTAGTATGAATAATCAAACATTTCACTGAAGAGGCATTAATGTTTGATTATAAAATTCTGACCTGGACCCTGCTGAGGGTATTATGTAATATTTAGTGTATGCGTGTGTAGCACACGGCCTTCCTAAAACTCAAAAAATGCTCAAGAGTTCCAAAGCACCTCCAGCCCCCACAGAGCCTCAAATAAGAGTTTGTGGACTTATAGCATATATTTTGCCTAATCTCTCTCTCTATAGAGAGATAAATAGATACATATCTATCTATATCTCTATATCATTAAATGAAATGGAAACAATGCTATTTCTGTTCACAAAACTAATGGAATCAAATACCTGGGTTCTCATAATGTAGAAACAGAAACAGGAGCTTTTCTAGCGGGGAATATGCTTTAATCTCAATGTTGTAGGTGAGCCAGCAAAATATTGTCCCCACTCCCACGTTCCATGAACTCAGGAATAATGGGTGAGAGCAGAGATATACTGTCTTCACAAAAAGACAGCCAGATCAGTAAGACTTGACAGTGACCTGCTTAAGTATCTTAACTTCTATAAAGGAAGAATGTTATCAGTTGGAAGGTGCGGGCCTTGGTGATAGAAAAAGGTGAGACAGACTCAAATGTAGGCAGGTGTCCATCCAAGCCCTATTGAGGAAAGAAACGAGAGTAGGTCATAAAGCCAGCAGATTTCCAATATTCCAGCCCACCGTAGAAATGAATGCATTGGTGGGCGCCTGGGTGGCTCAGTTGGTTAAGCGACTGCCTTCGGCTCAGGTCATGATCCTGGAGTCCCGGGATCGAGTCCCGCATCGGGCTCCCTGCTCAGCAGGGGGTCTGCTTCTCCCTCTGACCCTCCTCCCTCTCATGCTCTCTGTCTCTCATTCTCTCTCTCACAAATAAATAAAATCTTTAAAAAAAAAAAAATGAATGCATTGGTAAATTTTAGCCTGATGCCCTTAACATTAAATTTTGCAACCAGCTTCCCTTGTTCTGACCCCATGCTTGCTAAGCAATCTTTCGATTATAATTATCTTCCCTGGGCATAGAGAAAGAGAAGGTCTTGTAAGAGGCCTTCTGACAGTTGCGTTGTTAATTATTAAACTAGCTTTCTGATTTTATATATCAATCTCAGGAGCTGACCTAAGAGAAATGCATTCTTACCAAATAAGTTTCTGAGCGTTTAAGGCTGAGGGTCTGTAAATGCCTGAAAGCTATGCCTTTCATGGAGGTCTCCTCATGGTAGCCTCTGTATTGCTGTCCACCTTCCCGGTCTGAAGCCTCAGCACTGAGTTTCTTGGAAACAATAATCCTGGTATGGTAATGCAAATATAATGCTATTTAAATGAATCCTACAATATTCAGTACATACATATATACATACATACATACATAAAGAACACCAGCTAAAGTCCCAATGCTTTGTCAAAAGGCAAGAATCCATATAATTTCCCTTGAAATAGCTAAAGTTTCGACATGAGCTCTATTTCTTGTGTTAAGATGGGAAGACAACGATTGTGAATCTGTTTCAAGTGGAAAAGGCCTGAGTGGGAGATGCAAACTTTGAGAGGGCCGTTCTGTTTGTTCGCTCCAAATACATTTTTTATGGATAGAAGGTCATTTCTTACGGGATAGAAATGCAGATGTTAAATTTAAAACTGAAATCTGTGTGTTGGAGAAGCAGAATCTGATTGATTCTCTTAGCTCTGTTGACTGTTGGGGTCCAGGGAGACCACGTAGGGTAGGAAAAGGGGCTTTTTCTCTTGAAGTCCAGCAAGAAAAAGGGCTATAGATCTCTCAGTAAGAAAGGAGAAAATCCCATTTTGGATGGAATACAATACGTGACAAGTAAATCAACTATTTTGCACGTTGACAACTGAACCTAGAGCCTAGAACACGTTGTTCTGAGTTAACAGTTTTAGTGAAATGCCTATTTTTTAAAGAATGATAATATACAGTATACCACCCTCATACTCATTGAATTTACATTGTCAAGGTACATAATTCCAATAATCTATGTGCCATTTCTAGAAATAAATTCATTTCTTGGAAGTATTTGGGAAAGAACCCCATTGTTTCCTGTGACACTAGCAGAGTTAGTTTCATATGCATGTCAGTGTGAGGTTTGGCACCTTTCTTAGAGAAATTAATCTTTATGTCTGTAGGAAAAATCTGAATTTCCAAAGGAAATAGAGGGTCACATCAGATCTTTTCGCAGTGCACAGCTCTAGGTAGGTCTGTTAACACTATGAGCCTGGCTGGCGGCAGAAGCCAGAGAACTTGGTTCTCTGGTTCTAGTCAAATTGCCTGTGGAGGTTCAAAGTGCATAACCCACGCCAGGCAATGCATTGGGCATCGGAGAGTTAAAGATAATAAGACAAGGTCTTTATCCTGCAAGAGACTATAGACAAACCTTTGGTGCATGGATAGGAGACAGACCTAGGAGTCGGGCACCTAGACTTGATCAGAACTGCTCACCTATTGCCTTGAACAAATGACCTGAGCTCCAATGCCTTACCTCCACTGGGGGCATGATCTTCGGGCATTTTCTGGGCCCTCAGTCCTATGCACATAGAAACCTGCTTGGCAAAAAAGCATTTCTCTGGGTCAGCTCCCGAGGTTGAGATATAAAAACCAGAAAGCCAATTTAATAATGAGCTCATCTCCATTATAGGAGATTAAACAAATCTTAGTGTTTTGATTTGGAAAATGTGATCATTGATTATTATGAAGGTTTAGATGTTACATCCACCTGTCATGCCTCTGATGCCAGGTTACTCTTTCTACACCAGTTTTTCTCATGACACTCTTGCTCATAAATCTCCATGCTTTCAGGAAGGTTAGAGTTCAACACTTTTGCATTAGCCTTCTGATCCGTTACCAAAGGACTTTTCCAACTTCATCTTCTAATTACCCATCAACAGGCACTGTCTACAATTGGCAATTTGCTTGAAAATTCATCCTGAATCAGGTACCTCTGTGGTTTTGCTCCTGCATTTCTTTCCCCCGGTAAGTTCTCATGGAATGGCTTTTCACGCCATTTTATCCTCTTATCCAAGACCCACATCTGGTTATGCTGCCCCCCTCACCCGACCCCCTCTCTGAACTCCAGAGCTGAAATGTCAGTAAAGGAGCCACGGGCCATATGTGGCTATTGAACACTCGAAATGTGGCGAATCCCAGTGAAGATGGGCTACAAATGCAGCATACACAGCCTGGGTGGCTCAGTTGGTAAAGTGACCGACTCTAGTTTCAACTCAGGTCATTATCTTGAGGTCGTGGGATCGAGCCCCGTGTCTGGCTCTGTGTTCAGCAGGAGTCTGCTTATCTCTCTCCCTCTGCTCCCGCACTCACATGCACACGCCCATTCTCTCTTTCAGATAAGTAAATAAATAAATAAAACCTTTTTCAAAAATAGAAAAATGTGGCTACTAGAAAATGTAAAATTAAATATAGAGCTTGCATTGTATTTCTGTCGGATAGTACTGGTCTAGAGCCCTGACTTCCGACCCATGTGTCTGGCACTCAACCATGCCTGCCTCAAGGTCCTTTGTCCCTTTCCACACGTGGAGGTCCAATCTCCCCAGCCAGAGTGAGTGCCTTGGGGACAGGCTCAGAGTCTTAGGCTGGTTGCATTCCATGCCGCACACTCACTCAGTGCATAGTACCCTCAATCTTTTAAGAACAGTTGAGCGTATGAATCACATCTCACATCTCAAAGACAAATGACAGAAATCCTCTAAATAGCTCAGGTGTCTCCTTGTGAAGAAACTTATTTAGCTGGACAGGTATATTCCTACTCAAAAGATCTGAAGAGAGTTGTAAACATTTGCCCTTTGGGGAAGGAGTTTTCTTGATTGCCTGTTTGGAGAAAAATTTCTATTGCCTGTTTTGTCTTGTGTTCACAAGGATGCTTTATGCATGGACCGTAAGGACTTACTAATTTTCATGTTACACTTTGTTGCTTTGTACGGTATTTTTTCAGATCTTCAGAATTTTGTGGCTCTGGTGACATTGAAAAAAAAATTAGCACGATTCTAGGAAGGACAATACATCGATGCCACCCACCGGAGAGGCGCCACACGTAACACTTTACTATGCTGTATTTCCTTCTAGCCTCGAGCCGGGAGGAATCCCTGTAGCTGGGATGAGTCCCATTTTGAACAATAGGAAGAATGAAAGAATTTGAAGATTGTATGAGTGCATGGAAATAGTGCATAGAAAGCTGAGGAAGGGGTCACTGTTTTTCATATACATCATCAGAAGGATTTTTTTTTTTTTTTAAAGATTTTATTTATTTGAGAGAGACAGAGCACATGAGAAGGGGGAGGGTCAGAGGGAGAAGCAGACTCCCCGCCAAGCAGGGAGCCTGATGCGGGACTTGATCCAGGGACTCCAGGATCATGACCTGAGCCGAAGGCAGTCACTTAACCAACTGAGCCACCAGGCGCCCCCATCATCAGAAGGATTTTTATATAGAAAATAGTGGATCCGTCAGTCATCCTTTGTGAAATTCTATGGGGATCAGTCATGAGTCAACACAGCAAGAGGGATTTGTGTTAGCTACAAAGGAAACATTTGCTGATAGGACAAGCTATAAAATGGTAGGGTAAGTCTTTAAATCTTTAAGCTGAATTCCATCATCTTCAGTGGTCTGCACTGACCGAGGGTAGACTTGTTATAGTAAAGTGGTACTGTTTACAAGATATATCAAAGTCCTTCCCACATCAGAGAGTCTGGAATTTTTCTTAGTGACTCAGTTTTACTTAAGTATGGCTGTTTTAAAAAAAAAATTATTTCAGAGTTGATCACAGAATCATTTAAGCACAAGGAATTCTTTAAGAGGAACGTCTTACTAAAATGTTACTTTTAATGGCTTTAGAAAAATCCCTGGAGTGCAGAAAATGTCATTGGAACATCTATTCATGTTTACTCTTTAAAAGCATTTTTAACAAGGACATCAAGATTGCAGGTGAATTCCTCCAGTTAACGTGACAGATATGTTAAGCCGGTAAAGTTCCCGTAGGTTTGTCACTGTTTATGAAGTTGGGAACAAAGAAACCCGATACCCTGCAAACCACAAAAGAGGTAAACAAAATGACAAACTCCCCTTGCCCTCAGCACTTTTCATCTCTGAATTGCTATGCCCAGAAAAAGAGAACAATCCAGAGAGTTGCTTTTAGCATTTACAACTCAATGCAAAATTGTAGAGGTGAGCACCTTTCCAAATTGACTTTTTTCTCAAAGTGGCTGTGGGTGAAAAATCATTAAACAACCATTTTTGCTTTGCACATGGCAAACAGGTTTTTTAAGCCGGTGTTTGCAAAGGTTATTTTATTCAGCTGCGGTTTCTGCAGAACTTTAAATGTGATAAAAAGGGAAGGACTGTTTGTTTGGATGCATGGGGTATTATATATATATTTTGCTTTTCTTAGCCGTTCCTTTCACTTAAAAAGAAAAAAAAATAGGGATTTTGTGGGTGGAGTTGCAAGGAAAGGGAAAGGAAAGTTAGGAGGAAGTATTTGAAATGATAGACTTTGCAAAGCAATAAACTCCTATCTCAAAGGGTTTCACAAACAAAGGCTACTGATTGCGCTTTGTGGGAAGTGAATTTGAGTGGCAGAGAAACCAACCGACTTTCCCAAGGTCATTGGCCACAGTGGCCAGCCAGAGGAGCCAAAATCTTTGAGCCATCTATTTGAACAAGTTTTTGCTCTCCAAGAACAGAAATTTACCCGCCCTAGCCTAATAATGACGAGGAAAACTGATTTACACATAGTTGAAGGTGGAATAGCTAATGTTATCCTTTGCAATCAGGATACTGAAAGACTGACAAGGTCATATGGTTAAAAACTGAAAAATAAAGAAAAACAGAAAAATAAAGCCTAAGAAAGCCCCATACCCTACACTCAATGTGAAGACCTTCTATAGGAAATGTACAAACAATAGTTAAAAATTTTTTTCCACTTGTAATTATGAGCAATACTGAAATTCTCAGGAAGCAATCCCAACTTAAGACATTTAAAATGCATCTTAGGTAAGTTTTGTGGCATAAATAGGAAGAAAATTACAGCGTGATCTTGCTAATACTAATTAACAGCTATAAGCAAGGGAATGTGGAGAGAGAAGAAAGGAATTGTAATGAATGGAATGAGATATATCGAAAATCAGAGCTTTAGGAAACTGTTCATGAGAAATTAATGCTGCCATGAAGACAGTTTACCTAGAACTAGATGTTCTAGATATTTCAAGTTCCTTCAAGAAGAACTGAAGAAGTGCTCAAGAGGAGGACTAGTGAGTGTGGTGGGTCCCAGACAAGAATTGGCTTCAGGTACAGAAGGTAGACAGGTGTTCAGAGTGATCTTTGCACAACATGCAAGTGAAGGCGAAGGTTTATAGGGTGTAGAAGGTTACTTCCAATGCTTTCTTGGGTCCCGCTGACGTTACTGCAAAGATCATGCTCTAACTATGACGTGATAGTGTAAACTTTTCCTTGGAGCTGCTGTTTTTCCAGTCTGTCTTTAGAGAAATTAGATTTGGAAGCCTATTAACTCCTCCATCAAATGACCAATTTTTTTGATTCAGAAACTATCTCCCTCCTCCCACAAAAGGGTAAAAAGACTCTGCTGAAGGTAAATTAATCCACAAAGTATCTATTTATAGTATTACCGCCTCTTCGATTACATTCTAAGGGCTATTTAGTAGAGACTCTTTAAATGAAAGCAAGGTGAAAGTGGGAATTTCGGGAGAGGTATATTTCTCAGAAAGTAGTCCGATGGAGTTTGCTTAAAAATCATTGCAATGTAGCAGTGCAATTTGGGATACACTGAGTCATAAATTCTCAGATTCAGGAGCAAGATTCTTGATGGAAATTTAAATAATGTGGAGGGTATGTGTGAAGGGGAAGAAAGAGAAATTAATTTAATTCCATTTGCTGATGTGACTGTAACACAACTATTTTTAGGTATAATCCAAACAGTGCATATCTGCTCCATTTTGATTAGTCGCAAATTGGCAGGGATTCAAAAGAATTAGTATTTCTCAGCACAATATGCCAGAAACGTAAAAATAAAACTGAATTATCTGTGCCAATGTGCTTAATTTGAATTACTGCTAAGGTTTTTTTGTGTTTTTCCTTCAAAAGAACTAATGGGTCCAACTTTGTTAAAAAAAAATTCTTTTAAAGCTTTTCACATATGGCAGCAAAACTTAATAATTTTCCTTTAGACCCTTGCTTAGAAGCTTTTGCTATAAACTTAAACGATAATATCATCCTGATACTTTGGGTGCAGAATTTCCGTCTGGCAGTTTTACATATTGCCAGAGGAAGTTAGCATGTTCAAAATGCAAAATTAAAAGAAGCTAGGAAAATGTGCTTCACAAGGAAAGGCTTCACAATAGCCACTTAGAAGTTATTAACAATTCCCCAAAAAAGAAGTTATTAATAATTCCAGTTCCAAAGAAAACATGGACCGAAAAAATAAACTCCATTTGCAAAGTTTTATCTAGGCAAGTTCACCAAGGGATTCAGCTATATGCTATCCCAATTACATATTTCTGCGCTGGAGGGAGCATTTATAGATGCTGGAATATCTTGTTATGCCTAGAGAACTTTGCACAATCTCAACATCATTTCCAATGTAGTGAATCAATGAATCTTGATCACATTGAAGGTCACTGTTTTAATTTTAAGGTTTATGCCTTTGGAATTTGTTGCACACAAACCTATGGCGTAAGGTCGATTTTCTGCGTATTCACTGCTGTGCTCTGTCACTTCTGGTGTGTATTATTTCACCAGACTAAAGAGGATTGACAGTTCTCTCCTCCCACTGCCAGAGCTGTTGGGATTGACAGCCCAGCTTCCTGCATTTCTGCTATCAATCAATGTCCGTCTTCTTCAAAAATAATAAAAAGTAGTTATCACGGATAGTTGGAAAACACCAACCCGGTCTGTTTCGGAATCCTTGTAATCCTCAGAGTACTCAAGGGATCCTAGAAAAATCTTTTTCTATTTCCTACAAATACATACAAAATGGTCCCAAGATTATAGTCGTTTCTTGCAACTCACTAAAGAGTTTCGGCCAAGTAGTTAAATTATATATATTCGTTTATTAAAGTTTAAAGGAGTGTCATGATTTTAAGACCTGAGGTTTGATGGGCCTGGAAAATGGGGCTGGGAAAATGTCTTTTTATTTAGACACAAGGACTTATCTAAACAGAATAAAGGGAAGGATTACCCTGGCACTTGAATGTTCTTCAGATGAAACTGTGGGTGTTGTCTATTAATTTTCTACTATAAACTGAAATAAAGATGAACAAAACCCCTAACAAAATGCATCTTACATACTCCTGGAGTAAGGGAGGATAAAAGCGGGCTCTATTTATTTCTTGGGGAAAGAGTGAGATTTCATCCTGAGATTGATTTTATATTCTCTGAACTAAGTTTCTTTCAGTATTTTTCTTTGTATTTTTAAGTAAATTTTGCCATCATCCCCTTCCTTCCTTCCTTCCTTCCTTCCTCTCTCTCTCTCTCTCTCCCTCCCTCCCTTTCTTTTCCCTGGAGAAGGGGGTTAAACTTCATAGCAGCTTTTGTTCATACAACCTTCTGTTGGTCTCTAAAACATCTATATCATGA
This sequence comes from Phoca vitulina, assembly GCF_004348235.1. Lineage (NCBI taxonomy): Eukaryota > Metazoa > Chordata > Mammalia > Carnivora > Phocidae > Phoca > Phoca vitulina. The sequence continues at coordinate 11,221,214 of NW_022589731.1, read as the reverse complement.
TAACCTTTCTCAGAAGACTGTCTCCTGATCTTTAGAATATTCCATTGCAAAAAAAAAAAAAGGGGATAATCAATCTTGGCTTTTCTTAGCAGAGAATAGTTTCTTCATGCTAAAGCTCAGTCGGAAGTCAAAACTTTATAATCCTCACTTTGGTTTCCTTACTGTACGATCATGAAATATAAAGCTTGCTTAAAAATAAAAAGACAAAGACTTAAACTTATTCTGGAGAATGCAGAATTAATCCCAGGATGGAACTTCACTATCCTTTCTTTAGAAACCAATTTTATGAAAAATATCCTATCCATTTGGATGTCACAATGTTGCTGGGGAGTTAAAATTTTTCACATTTGCTTTTACCTGTGACCTGCCCACCCCCAAATTCTGGAAAAATGGTCTATATAATTATGTAAGAGAAAAAAAAGTGTTGACTTAAAAAGCTGTTTTTATACATTTTTGTTTAAACATAAAAGCACTTTTCATTCTAAGCGGCCACTGGAGACATCTGCACACACTGATCATCATCTGCAGGCTGTGATTTTCTACTGGAAAACAAAAACAAACTGTGGAAGCCACTTACCTCTTTCCAGGCAGGCAACTCATTATTCAAGGAGTTAGTTTTTTCCCCTGCGTTTCTGTGCAAAGTTGCAGTTGATTTACCTGGCTCTATGGCTTTTTTTTTTTTTAAAGAGACACAATCCCACATGATACTTCTTAAGTGCAGCAGATGGGATCTTGAAAACATCTATAAGTAGTCTAGAATACCTTGAATCCGGCTGTGAAAATTTAGGGCAAGTCTGCAGCTCTCAGTAGGTACATGCCTTATTTGGTCTAGAGGCATTTTGCTATGTTACTGAGTCATGAAAAGCTATTAAAAGAGCTCTATGGGAAACCCAGCCTATATTTTGAACAAAACAAACTGTCTTCTCCATTATCACTGACCCCTTACAGACACACGGTACATAATCTTGATTGTGCTTCATTGGTATTTATTGCACATGGACCAATCCCTCACACAGTAGTTAGGTGCACCAGAGTATAAATACTTGGTAAAACACACAGAGGAAATACCATTTACACACAGGTGCTAAATTTTACCAGCAGTCACGTGGGCACTTGGACATAAAAAAATAATAAAAATCCTTAAGATAATTATATTTGTAATATGGATACAGTTACAGTACCATGATAAAAGAGTATAAAAATGTATTTTTCCAATAAATCATTAGCTCAATAACATAATAGACAACAGAAGTAGAGTTTCAGTTTTATTTTAGTTTTGTAAGATCTGCCCCCTGCCCCAGTTAAAAAATATTTAATTTCTTTTTGTGCAAGTAGTATCTTGTGTGGACTTTACAATTCCTAACACTGTGCAAAAATGGTATTCGGAACCACCCCTTGTTTTGTGTTTTGTTTTTTACCCATGTGTGCAGTAATCTGAACTGTTTCCTTTTTTTTTTTTTTTTTTCTGTCCTGTCTTCAATGGACAGAGTCACATATCACAGAGGCTCAGCGCCTGGTCCTCCCAACTAATATTGATACATAAATAAGCTGTTTAATATAAACAAGTCTTTCTATCTTGCTGTGCAATGTGCACAGTGTGAGGTAGAAACCCCTCAGCCTGACCACCGAGGCGCACGGGGACAGCAGGTTTGCCCTACAAAAAGAAAGCAAAGTGAGGCTTGTTCCAAGAATAGCTTAAAATTTCTTGAAACGTGCTTTTCGCATCCATCCTTTCCCTTTGCTTTAAGAACAGGAAAAACCATTACTCAGGAAGTAAAATGAAATTTCTCTGGAAAGCAAAGGGAACACGTCCTGACAACTGTCCTTCCCCCTTCTCTCTCCAGTTGACTGCTCCTGTTCCCTGCAATGGGATGGAAGCCAAGTTGATAGACTTTTATGCTTCTCCCTTCCACGACCCAGTCCTCGAAGCAAGTGTCAAAAACCACCTGGAGGGAAAAAGAAAAAAAAAAGACAACCCCCCAAACTGAAGATGCATCACACGCACACACCAAAGAAGGCCGAAGCAGACACAGAAAAAAGAACCCAAGACAAATCTGCAAGCCACTCTCCCACCCCTCCTCAAACTTTCCTTTCTGTGCAACGGTCCGTGGCTTTTGTGTTTGCCTTGGATGAATCAGACGCGGTTTGCGGGCTTCGAGTTCACCTGCTCTGGGTCTTGAGTAAACACAGATCTCTTTCTCGCACCCGCCCCCCTTCCCCCCCCCACCCCAGGGAAGCCGTCAGGGGCGCCTGGGCGTTCTTGCTCCCGGGGCGCGGGGAGCCGGCAGCCCGCGCCGGGCCCTACACCTTGGATTCCGAGGCGCCCGCGGGGCGGCCCGGCTCGTCCAGGCTCGAGTCGCTGTCCGCCGCCGCCCCGCCGTTGCAGCCGGCCCAGGGCTCCAGCAGGCGCGCGGGCGGCGCGGCCCCGACGTCGTCGTCGTCGTCGTCGTCGTCCGACGCGGCCCCGGGCGACGGCGGCGGCCGGGCCCGCGGCAGGCAGCCCGAGGCGCGCGGCCGGTCGCCGGCGGCCGCGTGGCTCCCGCGGGCGGCCCGGCGCGCGCAGCAGAGCAGGCGCTGGAAGGCCTTGCGGAAGTCGGGGCTGCGGCAGTAGATGATGGGGTTGAAGGCCGAGTTGGCGTAGCCCAGCCAGTTGAAGAAGACGAAGAGGCGGTCGGGCACCAGGTCGCGGTGGAAGGCCTTGACCACGTTGGCCAGGAAGAAGGGCAGCCAGCAGAGCGTGAACACGCCCATGATGATGCCCAGCGTCTTGAGCGCCTTCTGCTCGCGCAGGGCCACGAGGCGCGAGGGCCGCCGCTTGCTGATGCGCCCGTTGGCCAGAGGGGCGGCGGCGGCGGCGGCGGCGGGGCGCGGGGAGCCGGGCGCGGGCGCGGGCGCGGGCGACGGGGGCCGCGCCGGGCCGCTGAGGAAGCGGCGCTCGCAGCTGTCGATCTTCTTCACCTGCTTCTGGGCCTCGCGGAACACCCGCAGGTACACGAAGGCCATGATGCACAGGGGCACGTAGAAGGAGACGACGGACGAGGCGATGGCGTAGGCCCGGTTGGTGACGAAATCGCAGCACTTGGGGTCGTTGTAGCAGCGGCGCGCCTCGTCGCCCTCGGCCCGCCACCAGTGCATGAGAATGGGCAGGAAGGACACCAGGGCCGAGATGGCCCACACGGTGCACACGAGGGCCCGCGCCCGCGCGCGGGTCAGCAGGCTCTGGTAGCGGAAGGGCGACGTGATGGCGAGGTAGCGGTCCAGGGCGATGACACACAGGGTCTCGATGCTGGCCGTCACGCACAGCACGTCCACCGAGGTCCAGAGCTCGCAGAAGAAGGAGCCGTACTCCCAGCGGCCCCGCATGACGATGGTGGCCCCGAACGGCACCACCAGCAGCCCCATGACGAGGTCGGCGCTGGCCAGGGACATGATGAAGAGGTTGGTGAGCGTCTGCAGCCGCGGCGTCTTGGCGATGGCCACGATCACCAGCACGTTGCCCACCACGATGAGCAGCACGATGAGCGCCATCAGCAGGCCTATGCCCGCGGTCCACTGCTGCGACAGCGGCGCGGGGCCCTCGCTGGTCGGGGTCAGCGGCGAGGCGGACGGCGACGCGGGCACCAGCAGCCGCGCCGCCGTGGCCGCGCCGTCGGGGAGCGGCGCGGCAGACGACAGGTTGCAGGGCTCGGAGGCGCCCAGGGCGAGCGCCCCCGCGCCCATGCCGAGCTGCGGAGGCCGGGGGCGGGGGGTGTGGCGGGGTTAGGCCGTGGTTGGGGAACACCCCAGGGGCCCGGGCGGCGGGGCGCGCGGAGGGAGGTCGCGGCCAGGTCAGGGCAGCCGCTGCGCGGGGCCGGAGGCATGGGCGCCGGGCGCCTTCCCCGCCGGAGCCGTGCGCTGTCGCCGCCGCCGCCGCCGCCGCTGCTGCTGGAGCCGCTGCCGCTGCTGGAACAGCCGCCGGGACCTCAGCATGTTTCTGAGCGCGCTGAGCCCGCAGCCCCGGCACCCAGCACCCACCCCACCCCGCTCCCACTCCCCCAAGCCAACCCCCGGGACCTGGCGTCAGGCTCCTGCAGCCAATCCGGGCAAAGGCACGCCCCTATCTAGTTCCCCCCCTCCCCGCAT
>NW_022589731.1:11124368-11216992 GCF_004348235.1 Phoca vitulina | reverse complement strand
CCACCCCCCCCCCCCCCCCCCCCCCCCCCCCCCCCCCCCCCCCCCCCCCCCGGCCGTTCAGCTGCTCCCGGGAGTCCGGGGCAGATCGCCGCACGAGCGCCGCCCCCGCGCCCGCCCGTTCCTGCAGGCGCGGCCCTTCCAGCGCCCGCCGCTTCCAGGGCCCTGTGCCCCCTACCCCACTACTGCGCCCGGCTCCCTCCCGTGTCCCCGCCGCCCCCTGTAGCCCCCACTCTCTCCGGCAGTCCCCGCTCCCTCCCGCGCCCTTTTTGCCTCTCGCGCTGGGCTCCCTCCTGCGCCCGCACCCCCGCCCCTGCCCCGGGCATCCTCTCTACCTCCAGTGCCCAGGTTCCCTGCGGAGCGGAGCGCGCGCTCGCCTTAGCGGGGAGGGGACCTCGGCGTTCTCCCGGCGCCCGAGCGCCTCGGACAGTCTGTCCGCCGGGGTTGGAGGAGTTTGGCTGCGAGGTTGTTTCTCGGATCCGGCAGCCTTGCAGAGTGTGTGTAAAACCCTTCCCCCGTCAAGAGGGGACCCAGCCAGCCTGCGCCCTGCCAGCTCGGGGGACCGGAGGCGGGTGTTAGTGGTTAGAGGAAACTTTCCAGCAGAGCGCCTTGCTGGAGCAAACGGCGCATCTGTCAAGAACGCTCTCTGGGCGCTCTTGCAAGGAGCTTCCGTTGTTCCAGTGCAGTAGACGCAGAAAGGAAGCGAAGGTTTGTGCATCTGACAGCTAACGCTGAGGACCAGTTGGAAAATCACACACTCCTCAGCCCCAGCTAATGAATATGTGAGTATGATGCAACAGCGTGTCGATATTATAGCGGCTTAAGGAAACACGAATGTTAACGTAGAGTAAATGACACCGCCAAGAACAAAGAACACATTTAATTACATTCCAGACTTTTCACGTTCAGTAATAACACTTGTATTCTGTGTTTTATTACTCACATGATTTTATATTTTCAGCTGGGTCAATACAAACAAAAAGGTACTGTTAGTTTTGGTTGACGTAATGAGCTGACATTTCAGATTACTGGGGCTGCTCGGTTGCTTTCTCCTTTGCCCAAGTTCCCAGATTCTGAAAACTCCAGGATTAGTTTTGGAGGGATGAGAGGAGAAAATATGTAAATACTCAAAAGGATTAATATCCTATAGCGTTTAAAGTTCTATCAGTGGTTTTTGAGGTGGCGAATGAATCCGTGTGAAATTGGCGAGTTGTTTGTTAGCCCAGCTGTGGGTGGATTCTGTGTGGGGAAGAGCCACCTTGAACACACAGTGCGGCAGCGGGACTGCAAGCCCCCTCTCTAATCCCGCCATGGTGACGTCCTCAGCTCAGCCTTGAAAATAAAAGGCCTTTAATGGAATCCTCCAGAAGTAAACAGCTTCTAATTACCCATGTAAGGGTGCATGAAAACGTTATACACTGCTCACAAGCCTTTCTCGAATTGGAATAAAAATAGGGTCTGGAAGGAACATCAACATCTGGACCTAACCCATATTCTTACCTTGCAGAGAGAGACTGATTTCCACAGCTACCCAAGTCAAGAGCTAAAAGCAAGGCTTATTCAGTTTATAAAGTCGAGCAGTTTTAACCACCTTCCCTTACTTAAATCCAAACATAAATTTGCTTCAGGCCCAAACTGGATAATCAATCAGTGTTACAAGGCGGGTGGGTGTGGGTGTGGGTGATTTGTTTATTCACCCCTAAGCCAGGACTTGTCATCGAGTTCTGCCAACCTGGGGAGGTTGAGAAGGGGGAGCAAGAAGAGGAAGGGGGCTAGAAAGAGGGGAGGAACAGGGACTGCACCCTGAGTTTAGTGTAAGCTCCCAAGAGCCTTAGTTACCTGTCACTGAAAACTTGTCTCCCCTTCAGGCTTCCTTCTGTTGCCACCCTCAGGAGGCAGACTCAAAATAGCCAAGGGGTTGGAAAGATTTGGATTTGACGCTGCCCAGGAAAGGGGTTCTGAGTGCTGGGCCATGGAGTGAGGTGTAGGGAATGTGGGGAGGAGGCTTTCTATCCTGCGCCATCTTTCTGTCAAGAGGTGTTACTGGAATAGTGTGTGCCAAGCTTAAGTGCCCATGATGGGCCAAGGGATTGCATTTCTGTGAGCGATAAAGCCAGAATGTGGTTGTAGAGGTTCAGTGAGGAGGCCTGGATGCCAATAACATTACCACAGGTATACATATCTATGTATTTGTGTACATTATGTATAAATACATGCATTTGTATACATATGTATGTGTATAAACATACCATGTATCAGGGCATGGGATTAGAATTGTCACAAAACTCTCCTGAAACTTTTTTTTCCTGCTTAGTCAGAGGTACATCAAACTCCCCCAAATTTCTGGATAATAAATACCTTAAATCACAAATATTCAAAACCAGAAGGTTATTTTAATAGGAGTTCCAACATAGGGCTGCAGGCATAAAGGGGTCCCTAGCATTCTTGGGGCTTTCTTTCACTTGTATTTATGGAAAAGTGTGGAATAGCCCATGTTCAACTAGAGTTAGCTTTCTTTTAAAATAAAATGTTCTCGGATCTCCTTTAAATCCTACATTTCATGATACTTCTTTGGGGACACTTTTGAGCTACCCTTTTTGGTCTTTAAATGAGGATATAGATTAAGAAGAAAAGGTTCACCATATCCACTTATGCAGGTGTTACATGTTGCAAGTTCAAAATTAATAACTTCACCATTTCCCCATTCCCTCCTGGAAACTGTCAAAATGATTCAGTTCCTCGGAACCCATGGATTTGACAGTACTTTACAAAACAACAGAAAGCTCCAACAATAAATGCTAATAAGCTCATGGAGAGGGAGTAGGCTTCTTCCTCCATAGTTCCCACCCCCACCTCCCTTTTCCATCCCACTACCATCCTTCCACATCTGCACATGCCATGGTTTTCTTTGATCTCCCAGCCTCTAAATCTCCCCGCTCCATTTAATCTGGCATCCCATAGTCAAATTAATATTTCTAAAATGCTGCTTTGAAGCAAGATGCTTTTGTGTTCTCCTCAACTTGGCATTCAAGGTCTAGTTCCAAATGGCCTTTCCAGCACTCTCTTGTCTAGAACTGTCCCTGTCACCCTAACTTGCAGTTCTGCGTTCTTTTTCCTTTTTTGGATCGTACTCTTCTTCCTTTTTTTTTTTTTATCTGTACTTTTTCTCATTGGGTTCTTTCCACTAAGAATCCCCTCCTCCATTTCTGTTTCAATGGATTCAGCCTTCAGGATTTGGTTGATAAATTTTTTATTTTACAATCGTCCCTGCCCACTGTTTCTGGAAATGATCTCTCCTTTCTCTGCCTACAGTACTTATTTGCTAATTGCATTTCACAAGGCAATTAACAATATATTGCCTTTCAACACCTCTTACGTTGTTATTTAAATTTTATATGTTTTTCTTTTTTCTTCTCAGACGGATTGTAAGCTCTCTCAGAGCCAGGACTATCCTGTACATTTTTATATTTCCCAGGTTTATTAATATTTAACATAAGTTTGAGCAATAAATATTTCCTGTTTAATTTTAAAATCTCATTTTTTACTAGTATGAGAAATAATTGAGTGTTTTTGGAAGTTACGATCTTCTCTCATGCTTAGAATTTACAGTAATAATTCATATTCCTATAGTCCAGTCCATTTTTTCATGTAAGTATTTCAAAATACTTTGTAAATACAAGGTAGGCTCATGAGATAACTTTATGTCATACCTACTCAGTAATAAATAAAGTCGGACATAGGTAATAGATTTTCCAAAGGGGTCACACAAGTCCACATCAATAAAAAGCACTCCCTAATCTTCATAAATATTTAAGGTGAATGACCTTTTCCCTTAGCCTTCATTTGTGATACTATATATCCAGGCATTTCTGCTCTGGAAGAATAGCTGATGACTTGAATCTTGTTTCAAGTTCTAGATTGAATTAAACAGTACAGCGGTGATTAATAGTGATTACAACCACCTATGCTTGCAAGCCAGGAGCTTGGCCAACACCTTTCCACTCTTGAGTTGATTTTGCTAGAAAATGAGATAAAAATAATAGTGAATAGCCTAACCAGACAGCTGCTGGAATATGGGCCAAAGGAAGTCTTGGGGGGGAATTTCCAAGTAAAGCCCCAAGAAGTATATCAAATCAGTAAGTTAGCAAAATTTGCCTTGAGGCTGATCATGGGTGGCGGGGTTCGGTAATCAGAGCTCAAGTGGCTGTTTCAGAGGAAAGACACACAACTCCTCACGTAAAGAATACTACCAATGAAACAGTCACTCAGGGCTAACTCACCAGAGAACAGCCTGCACCCGTGGCTGGCACTTAAGGTCATATACTGGTTTTGCAGCTGCAGTTTACACAGGGACAGGCAACTCCATCCACTGTGATAAGAATGAGGACAGTGTGTAATCATAGCAAAGCCTGGACTACTCGGAAAATTCAAAAGCTTTCCTCTCCCCCTTCCTCCGTCTTTGCCCCTTCCTCCTCTTCCTGGTGTGTCTCATGAGTACATTGAACAGAGCTAGAGCCAATAACAATATTTTTCAAACTTTGGCTGTATTGGAAAGTGTTCAGACCTGGGAGGCGGAAGATCCAGGTTTGTATCCTGGCTTTGCCACTTTTCGGTTTGACCTTCTGCAGTGGCTTCATCTTTAAAACGGACGTACCTTTTGTTCCCTCACACGACCGTGCATGGGTTAAATGAGAGAATGTAGGTGAAGGCTTCCTGAAGTCACATATAGCACCATATATTTGCAACACATCAAATTCAGTCTTATCCAATCCTCATGACATTTCAAAGCATGAAAGGGGTCAGAATTTGCTCGTATGAGAAGTCCATTCACTTAAATCAGCTTCTCTTTATCAGCTGGACTCTTTTCTCACACCAGATATTAATATGACTCAGAGGCTGGATAACAGTGAACTATTTTTAAATGCTTTTACCTTTGGCACATCATCTTTTTAAAAAAGTTTCCCCCCTTTTTTTGTGCCCTTCCTTATTATGAGCCCTATTCTATTTTTTAAAAGTATTTGTTTATTTGAGTCTCTGAAATTCCTTTTAAGTATTTCAGCTGTGAAATATTAGCAGTAAAGGATTTTTTTCCCCAAGTCAACTACTTAGCACCATGACTAGTAACTTAAAAAAACAAAAAAAGGAAAGCAGTGCAATATAAAACCAAAGCCAACTTTCAAAAATTCTGTTCTTATTCAGTTGTATAATGAATAATAATGGATTGCTGGCCGGCTGATAGCTTACCTTTAGGTGCTCGTGGCAATAGGAATATCACTGTTACACATGAAAAGCATTTGGCTAGGAGTCGTCCTTCAGTGGACCCAAGTCCAGAGCTTGGGGTGACCACAAGCTGTGCTAATTATTGAAAACTCTAGGTTTTATTTTAACAGAGTCTTACCGTGTTCCAGATAAAACAATTATGTTGTAACCAGCCGAGGAGTTTGTAACAACAAGAATCTCTCCAAGCCCTTATTTTAAGCTTCTGAAGGGTAGGAATGATGCCTTTTAAACATTTTAGCTCCCATTTATGCTGGCCATGTAGTTGGTACTTCATAAATTCCTGTGGAATAGAGGAACCACTTAAAAGCTTATGTATAGTAGATTCTACCAAATAAAAGAAGACATTGTGTTGTTTTTTTTTTAAGATTTTATTTATTTATTTGACAGAGAGACACAGCGAGAGAGGGAACACAAGCAGGGGGAGCGGGAGAGGGAGAAGCAGGCTTCCCGCTGAGCAGAGAGCCCGATGCAGGGCTCGATCCCAGGACCCTGGGATCATGACCTCAGCCGAGGCAGATGCTTAACGACTGAGCCACCCAGGCGCCCAGACATTGTGTTTTCCATTCATCCATGGAACATGGCATCTGGGTACTCCAACTGAATGGAATTGCCAAAGGGAACCAGGTGGAAGAAGCTAGTTGTCTGCTCTGCCTCCCTCCAGGTGATAGATCAAATCATTTACATTTCTTTCTTTTCACTCATTACTTTGAGACACCAAACAGGCATCTTCTTTTTTTTTTTTTAGAATTTACATTTTGTAGTGGTTGTTTTTTTTTTTAATTTTTTTATTGTTATGTTAATCCCCATACATTACATCATTAGTTTTAGATATAGTGTTCCATGATTCATTGTTTGTGCATAACACCCAGTGCTCCATGCAGAACGTGCCCTCCTCAATACCCATCACCAGGCTAACCCATCCTCCCACCCCCCTCCCCTCTAGAACCCTCAGTTTGTTTTTCAGAGTCCATTGTCTCTCATGGTTCTTCTCCCCCTCCGATTTCCCCCCCTTCATTCTTCCCCTCCTGCTACATTCTTCTTCTTCTTCTTTTCTTTCTTAACATATATTGCATTATTTGTTTCAGAGGTACAGATCTGAGATTCAACAGTCTTGCACAATTCACAGCGCTTACCAGAGCACATACCCTCCCCAGTGTCCATCACCCAGTCACCCCATCCCTCCCACCCCACCCCCCACTCCAGCAACCCTCAGTTTGTTTCCTGAGATTAAGAATTCCTCATATCAGTGAGGTCATATGATACATGTCTTTCTCTGTTTGACTTATTTCGCTCAGCATAATACCCTCCAGTTCCATCCACGTCGTTGCAAATGGCAAGATCTCATTCCTTTTGATGGCTGCATAATATTCCATTGTATATATATACCACATCTTCTTTATCCATTCATCTGTTGATGGACATCTTGACTCTTTCCACAGTTTGGCTATTGTGGACATTGCTGCTATAAACATCGGGGTGCACGTAGCCTTTCGGGTCCCTACTTTTGTATCTTTGGGGTAAATACCCAGTAGTGAAATTGCTGGATCATATGGTAGCTCTATTTTCAACTTTTTGAGGAACCTCCATACTGTTTTCCAGAGTGGCTGCACCAGCTTGCATTCCCACCAACAGTGTAGGAGGGTTCCCCTTTCTCCGCATCCCCGCCAACATCTGTCATTTCCTGACTTGTTAATTTTAGCCATTCTGACTGGTGTGAGGTGGTATCTCATTGAGGTTTTGATTTGGATTTCCCTGATGCCGAGCGATATTGAACACTTTTTCATGTGTCTGTTGGCCATTTGGATGTCTTCTTTGGAAAAATGTCTGTTCATGTCTTCTGCCCATTTCTTGATTGGATTCTTTGTTCTTTGGGTGTTGAGTTTGATGAGTTCTTTATAGATTTTGGATACTAGCCCTTTATCTGATATGTCATTTGCAAATATCTTCTCCCATTCTGTCAGTTGTCTTTTGGTTTTGTTGACTGTTTCCTTTGCTTTGCAAAAGCTTTTTATCTTGATGAAGTCCCAATAGTTCATTTTTGCCCTTGCTTCCCTTGCCTTTGGCGATGTTTCTAGGAAGAAGTTGCTGCGGCTGAGGTCGAAGAGGTTGCTGCCTGTGTTCTCCTTTAGGATTTTGATGGACTCCTGTCTCACATTGAGGTCTTTCAACCATTTGGAGTCTATTTTTGTGTGTGGTGTAAGGAAATGGTCCAGTTTCATTCTTCTGCATGTGGCTGTCCAATTTTCCCAACACCATTTGTTGAAGAGACTGTCTTTTTTCCATTGGACATTCTTTCCTGCTTTGTCAAAGATTAGTTGACCATAGAGTTGAGGGTCCATTTCTGGGCTCTCTATTCTGTTCCATTGATCTATGTGTCTGTTTTTGTGCCAGTACCATACTGTCTTGATGATGACAGCTTTGTAGTAGAGCTGGAAGTCTGGAATTGTGATGCCGCCAGCTTTGCTTTTCTTTTTCAACATTCCTCTGGCTATGCGGGGTCTTTTCTGGTTCCATACAAATTTTAGGATTATTTGTTCCATTTCTTTGAAGAAAGTGGATGGTATTTTGATGGGGATTGCATTGAATGTGTAGATTGCTCTAGGTAGGATTGACATCTTCACAATATTTGTTCTTCCAATCCATGAGCATGGAACGTTTTTCCATTTCTTTGTGTCTTCCTCAATTTCTTTCATGAGTATTTTATAGTTTTCTGAGTACAGATCCTTTGCCTCTTTGGTTAGATTTATTCCTAGGTATCTTATGGTTTTGGGTGCAATTGTAAATGGGATCGACTCCTTAATTTCTCTTCCTTCTGACTTGTTGTTGGTGTATAGGAATGCCACTGACTTCTGTGCATTGATTTTATATCCTGCCACTTGACTGAATTCCTGTATGAGTTCTAGCAGTTTTGGGGTGGAGTCTTTGGGATTTTCCACATAAAGTATCATATCATCTGCAAAGAGTGAGAGTTTGACTTCTTCTTTGCCAATTTGGATGCCTTTGATTTCTTTTTGTTGTCTGATTGCTGTGGCTAGGACTTCCAATACTATGTTGAATAGCAGTGGTGATAGTGGACATCCCTGTCGTGTTCCTGACCTTAGGGGGAAAGCTCTCAGTTCTTCCCCATTGAGAATGATATTCGCTGTAGGTTTTTCATAGATGGCTTTTATGATATTGAGGTATGTACCCTCTATCCCTATACTCTGAAGAGTTTTGATCAAGAAAGGATGCTGTACTTTGTCAAATGCTTTTTCTGCATCTATTGAGAGGATCATATGATTCTTGTTCTTTCTTTTGTTAATGTATTGTATCACGTTGATTGATTTGCGGATGTTGAACCAACCTTGCAGCCCAGGGATAAATCCGACTTGGTCGTGGTGAATAATCCTTTTAATGTACTGTTGGATCCTATTGGCTAGTATTTTGGTGAGGATTTTTGCATCCATGTTCATCAGGGATATTGGTCTGTAATTCTCCTTTTTGATGGGGTCTTTGTCTGGTTTTGGGATCAAGGTAATGCTGGCCTCATAAAACGAGTTTGGAAGTTTTCCTTCCATTTCTATTTTTTGGAACAGTTTCAGAAGGATAGGTATTAATTCTTCTTGAAATGTTTGGTAGAATTCCCCTGGGAAGCCATCTGGCCCTGGGCTTTTGTGTTTTGGGAGATTTTTGATGACTGCTTCTATTTCCTTAGTGGTTATAGGTCTGTTCAGGTTTTCTATTTCTTCCTGGTTCAGTTTTGGTAGTTGATACATCTCTAGGAATGCATCCATTACTTCCAGGTTATCTAATTTGCTGGCATAGAGTTGCTCATAATATGTTCTTATAATTGTTTGTATTTCTTTGGTGTTGGTTGTGATTTCTCCTCTTTCATTCATGATTTTGTTGATTTGGGTCATTTCTCTTTTCTTTTTGATAAGTCTGGCCAGGGGCTTATCAATCTTGTTAATTCTTTCAAAGAACCAGCTCCTAGTTTCGTTGATCTGTTCTACTGTTCTTTTAGTTTCTATTTCATTGATTTCTGCTCTGATCTTTATTATTTCTCTTCTCCTGCTGGGTTTAGGCTTTATTTGCTGTTCTTTCTCCACCAAACAGGCATCTTCTTTCACATGTTTTTCCACTTTGTATTGTATAGGTATTTTCCTAATTAACTTACTCATTACTTATGTACTACATAAAAGCCCATCCAGACCCACTCAATATATAGGGGCATGGCAGGTCCTTTGTCTAGGAAGGGCTGAGTCTGAAGACACGAGTGAGAGTGTATTGCTGCAACTTTAGTTTTAACAACCGGTGCGGTCAGACTTCTTGCTTTGAAAATAAATATCAACCCTTGGACGTGACATTTATTTTCCACAATGTCTCAGCTTTGCAGCTCCTTGAATAAAACCTGCTAGAGACCTTTATCTCATGACAGATTTCTGTTTCCAGAGGATTATCCCCTAATTAAATGTTGAGGGGGCAATGACCTTCTTAACAGACCTCTTCTAAATAGAAGCTACTTTTTACACTGGTGGAGAAATGATGGGATTTTTTTTTCTCCCCATTTTAATATGGAGAAACTGAAGCATAAGGAGAGAGACGTGCTTAAGGTTTCAAGGAAAGGAAAAGGGAGTTCTTGACTTTCCTGCCTCCTGAGCTAATCTTCAATTACCAGAACCGGCATCCTTAACAGATTTTGGCTCACCTCTGACTACTTGTCAGCATAATTCAATTGCGTGATATATTTGGGGCCTAGAGCAGGTCGTGGAGTAATTTTTTGAATACAAAGCTCCGAACAAGTGAAAAGATTCTATCATGCAATGTTTATTTGTATTGTTCAATTGGTTTAAGTATAAGAGATCTAGAAGAAGAATCATATTTAGCCACACAAATGAAATTCTCATTGTTAGTACATTTCAGTGTGAATTTCTAAAAGTGCCACATGAATGCTAACTCTGAAGACAAAAAGAACACCAAAGAAAAGCCAAGCAATTAAGCAATTTGGTTTTTTTGTTTTGTTTGTTTTTTAATCTGTAACTGGAAGAAGATTTCACAGAAGACTCCTACTGAGAATGAAAGGCTCAAAAGTTGTGACAACTTTGGGGATTTTACTTAAGAGTCTAAATAAAGCTGCTTGGGAGTTTGGAACAGAAAAATGAAAAACCAAACTCTACTTGCTTTGCCATTCCACATCCTAATACCTTTTCCAAACCAGGTGGTCAGATACACATTGAGCTGCGAGGCTCTCCGAAATGCCGGGGGAAGGCACTAATATGGTATTTGGCATAGTTTTGAAAATATTTTTTTTTCTTGGGCGCCTGGGTGGCTCAGTTGGTTAAGCGACTGCCTTCGGCTCAGGTCATGATCCTGGAGTCCCGGGATCGAGTCCCGCATCAGGCTCCCTGCTCAGCGGGGAGTCTGTTTCTCCCTCTGACCCTCCCCCCTCTCGTGCTCTCTCTTTCTCATTCTCTCTTTCAAATAAATAAATAAAATCTTTAAAAAAAAAAAAAATATTTTTTTTTCTTATTCTAAAAATGTCTGATTCTGACTTGTCACCATTTCCATCCTACTCCCTACCTTTCCTCTCTCCTGCTGCAAACTACTCTGCAGCAGGCATGTTTCAACCCCCCCATGACTAATTAATTAATAGAGACTATATGCCTTTTCATAGCTCTCTCTTGTGGATAACAATATGGTCTCGGTTTATAAAAATCCCACACATATATATTCATATGTATAGTTTTCATAAGTCCTCATCTGGGAGGTGACTTAGAATAGAAATAATTTCTTAAGCAAGTTAAAAGCCCATGATTAACTTTGCAAAAAATTATAATCAGTACTTTATAGCATAGCCAGTCTTGGTGGCAGATTTTGAAAATATCCCTGGCCTATGCAATTTTGTTTTAGATGCTTTTTATTACATAATTTCAAATTATGGCATTTAAGCAAGATTACACTCATTTTAATGATTAGTTTTGACATTTACCTCTATATATACCATAATGATTAAGAATGCAGGCTCTGGAGTTAGACCACCTGGGTTAAAATCCAGGTTCTGCCATTTAGTAGCTGGATGACTCAGAACAAGTTGTTTGAACACCTCAGGCCCCTGTTTTGTCATCTGTTAAATGGGAATAATAATATCCCACCTACTTGGGCGCTGTTTGGGAGGAGTCAATAAGATAGGGCATAAAAGCATTTGTCATAGCGCTTGGCTTATCTTACATATTTAATAAACATCAACTTTTTTTTTCTCCCCCTGGCACCACCAGACCACTACAGATCATGACATAAAGCAGAAAAATCTTCATTCTGTGCAAAACCAAGGGTGGCAAAGAAGGCAGCTTCCAATCAGTGGAAATTGAATAATTGAATAAATGTGTTCTTTTTTAAAAGCGAGAGATGTAGTAAAGAATCTAATTTGGTAAGTACTCTTTTGGTTTCAAAGTTTATTCCTTTGTGGTCATTTAATCTGATTATCGTTCCGCTTGGGGAATTAGAATTTCCTAAACTAATTTTGCATATCACGGAAAGGTCATTCCAGAGAGTTCCACCCTATGGTATAACCATGTTCCAAGTATATGAAACAAACAATGACAAAAGAAAGCCTCACTGGGCTCTTGATTATCTTGGATAATTGATCCAAGCTGCTGCTTTTTATGGGGTAAATTCTTAAGACCTCAAGGAGGCCAGAAGATTCTCTTGTGACCTTCAGTTCCCTTGAGTACAAGGGGTCTCACTACCTCATCCCCTGAGAACGAACGGAGGGTAAAGAAGTTTTTCCAAGTCTCTGAGTTTCGACCCCTAGGAGACACTCAGACCCTAACTTGGAACTATTAATTCTATTTCAGCAGCAGTTTCAATGCCTTATTTTCCCCGTTTCTGTTCTTTCATAAGAGACTAAGAGAAACAAATTGGAGCGAAGGAGTAAGGCTGGTGCAGGGGGCGCAAGGAGGACATCCGGGAGCTTTCTATCAGAACACGGGGAAGCGAGGGAAGCCATTTACTGCAGAGAGAGTGTTCTGTGCCACAGCCACTGATGACCCCACATCATTGAGAGGTTTAGATGGTGTTTAGCTGTCCTCAGTTAAGAAACAGAGTGTGCATTTTAGAAATATCTTTTATTAAGGAATAGTAGTATGAAAATTTCAGAACATCGTATTTTCCAGAACACTTCTGTTATCTAGAAAATGAATTTATATGGACTATTTCATGCTCCAATGATGCTGGATCCATGAGGCGTGAATTAGTTGGCTAGAAGTCCAAAATCAAGGTGCCAGTCAGTTTGTTCTGAGGGCTGTGAGGAGAGGGTCTGTCCCAGGTCTCTTCCCTTGGCTGGTAGTTGGCCATCTTTCCTCTGTGCCTGTCTTGTGTCCAAATCTCTCCTTTCAATAAGGACACCTGTCCTGTTGAATCAGACCCACCTTAACGACCTCAGTTTATCTTCATTACTTCTGTAAAATCATGTTTGGAGATCCAAATAGGGTCACATTCTGAGGGGTTGGGAGTTAGGACTCCAACACATGTTTTCTGGGGGGACATATTCACCCCTGAGCAAGATGCTACTTGTATGTAAGAAAGTTCGATGCCTTATGCACAATCTCTAGTCACCTGTGTTTCAGAATGTTCTATTATGTCTTCTAGGACAGAGGGCAAGCAGAATGACTCCTTAGAGTTCACACTAAAGATGGCTCCCCAATTAAGTGGCATCCAGACCCTGGTGAGAATAGTCACCTTTGTTGTAGGATTACAGCCAGCCACAAAGTCACGAGTGCCACCAGCTGAATGTGGTCCCATCAAGTTCCTGTGTGGGCTGAGTAAGTAGCCTGGGTCTTCACATGGAGGTGGGGAGGGGTACATGTAAGCCACATCCCTGTTCACTGTGTGCTCCAGGTATGGTTAAATGCCCTGTTCTTTTATAGCTTTCATTACCCACCAAGAAACTCAACTATTGTCTTGCAAGTGAAATAGAAAAATTCAGGTATATGTTAATAATTCCCATTCAAGGGAAAAAATCAGCCAATCCATTTGGTTGGTTGTACAGAATACTTTTCAGCGGGTTGACATTGTGTAGACACACAAACAGTTGCTCTCCACAGCAGTAACATGGATCTTATTTTTTTCTGAACCAGAATTAGGGTAACAGACAGCAAATAACTCGGTAGGAGAGATACAACAATCCTTTATAACTGAAGAACAAAGCAGGCCTTTGAGGCAAGATAAACTCGGTACTCACTCATATAGAATCCATTGAATAACAGGATTTTTATGACCTTGAAGTAATGATTTTGATTGAGAGGGTGATTCAGATCCTAAACTATTGGCAAGCAGGGGTTTGACTAAGAAATAACTCTCTTCAGTATATCAACTTAGATTTACTATGGAATCTGAAGCTCACGAACGTTCTAATTTTATCCACTCTTAAGTGGTATATTTAATTGTCCTTTGTGGACACCGATGACGAAGCTGATAATATTTTAACCTGTGCATGGCCATGGACCAAATGAACCTGGATTTTATGCCCACGATACAAAACCCCAAAAGCCCTACCTGGTTAAGGTCCAAGAACTCAATCTGAGCATTTGTCTTGCCATTTGATATAAGAAATGGCTCACAGCTGTCCTGGATGCCTCTGCTACAGGAGCTGAATATGGAACCGGATGCCTAAGTATAAAAATCCGAGGATCTCTCTAACATAGTATGGCATTCTGTGTTGCAGTGAGGCCAACTCCTCCTTACAGATAAATCTGTTACGTGCGTGCTATGTAAACAGCATGAATTTAGATGTATACGAAACAGTATTTTTAAAAATGTCACATCTAAGTGTTTTTAATGACTGGGTTAGTTCAGTAGAACCATCTTATATAAGATGGCACTTAAAGAAAAGCTCAAATCTGTGCATCTGAGTATTATTTAGTCATCTGTTTGTGCAACTATATTTTTAACTTAATTTATGATGAACAAATAGTCTTTCTGAACTTCCAAGTTGTGTTTTCATACTTCAGTTTGGTTTATTTTCCTCTCAGTTTCCTTCAGAACCCATTACAGAGAACTTTCTTTGGAAACTTCACAAAGTTAGCAGCATCTGTCAGAAAGCACCAAACCAAACAACCAAAATTAAAAACTGAGAATAGAATCATAGGGCATATGCGTTCTTTCCAAAGCAATGTAACAGAAACAGATCTATGTCACATTCTCTTTCTTGTTCCTGTTTCTCTTTATCTTTATTGAAAACATCATCTGTGGCCATGTAAAACGTCTGCCAACACTTCTGAGTGCCAAAGAATCTTTAGGTTTTTGTTGATTGAAGTATCGTTATTGTCACAGTATTAATGGTAATATACAGTATTAATGGTAAAATCCACTTGCCATGGGATGTGGGATAGTAAGTCTGGATGAAAGACTTGGACCCTGTCTTCAATAAGTTTACCCTCAGGGAGTTTCCCTCCCTTCCTTCCTTCCAACTCCATTGAGGAATAATTGACAAATACGTGGCACATATATTCAAAGCATACGATGTAATGATTTGATATACATATAGGTTGTGGAATGATCACCAAGATCAAAATAGTGCATCTATCACCTTAGCATAGGTAAGTCTTTCCTATTTTGTGGTGACAACGCTCCTATTCCCTGTTTCTAAGAAATTTTCTTGTCGTTTTGTTTTGTTTTAGACTCCAGAGTATTTGTCTTTCTCTGTCTAGCTTATTTCACTGAGCATAATGCCTTCCAGATTTATCTGTATTGTTGCAAATGGCAGGCTTTCCTTCTTTTTCATGGCTGAATAATATTCCGTTGTAGCTATATACCACATTTTCTTTCTCTCTCCATCTGTCAAAGGACATTTAAGTTGTTTCTACGTCTTGGCTATTGTGAGAAATGTTGCAGTGAACACAAGAGCGCAGGTATCTCTTTGAGATCCTGATTTCAATTCTTTCGGGTATGTACCCACAAGTGGGATTGCTGGATCATAGGGTAGTTCTATTTTTAATGTTGTGAGGAACCTCCATACTTTTTTCCATAACGGCTTCACCAATTTCCATTCCCACCAACAGTGCGCCAGGCTTCCCTTTTCTCTGTGTCCTTGCCAACATTTGTCATCGCTTGTCTTTTTTATCAGAGCCAACCTTGCAGGTGTGAGGGGATATCTCCTTGTGGTTCTGGTTTGCATTTCCCTGATGAGGAGTGATGGATGTCACCAGGGATTGGTCAGAGCCAGTGATTAAACACCAGACACTATTCTGAGGTGTCATTTGTGATATCTCATTTACTTCTTGTAATGGCCTTGTCTGGTGTTATATTTGCTTCGTAAGGGAGGGAACCGAGGCTCAGAGAAGTTGAGTGATTTGCCCAAAGTTTCACAACTAGTAAATGGCAGAGCGGGACTTCCAGCCCAGGTCTGTGGGACTTCAAGGCTAGAGCTCTTGACCACTCTAAAACAAGGCCTCATTTTATTTTTTTCCTGTTTTGAAACAGCTTCATTTTTTTGAAACTAAGATCCAAATTCAATTGATGTAAGAAAATCTTAAGTGAATACTATGCGTAATATCATGTGAATTTTTTTCTTGTGTTTAGCTTTTGTAAAAACTTTATTTGTAAGGATGTTTTCCATGAATGCACAGGGCTGGTTCCCCATGAGTTACCAAAATTCTGCCTGTTTGGCATTTCCTCTCTTCCACTGTTCCCATGTCAGTTCTGCCTCTCAACTTCCTAGACAGTCAACAATCATGCCCTTTCAACACTTTCAAAATTTTGTTCCAATTTCTGTGACCAACGGGGAGAAAAATGACCATTAACTGGGGGCGCCACCACTGGGAACAGCATTGGCGAGAGTGGAATTCACTCCCCAGGACCCCTCTCCTCGCCTGGGGCCCAGGCAGCAAGTCAGCCTTTCCTGCTTAGAGCTTTTCTAGCATGAGTCAGCTAATCCTGTATCCCCTCAATTCCATCAGACATAGGCCAGGATCTCCAGAAGAGTCTCCTAATGCCTCCTCCTTGGTTTGAGGGCAGTGGGAAAGAGCCACTCCTCTGCAAAGAGCGTAGGAGCAACACTCAAGCCTCTGGTTAAGACCCTCATGACGGGCTAGGCCCCTGCGCAGGGTGTTGGGTCACCCCCCTGCAGGATCTGCATGGATGGTCTAGTCCTTCTCTTTAGAACGCATGGGTGCCTAACAAACCTTGTTCTCAGCTGTAGGGTCTCAGCCCACACTGAGTGTCAGAAAAGTCCTCTGTTAACATCCTGTTACACATAGTTTGGGGAATTTTTGGCACACGGTTGTAATCAGAATCATGGTGGAGGCAGTGAGGGAAGGGGAGGGATGCCTTAGAAATGCATGTGGTGAGGGGCACCTGGGTGGCTCAGTCGTTAAGTGTCTGCCTTCGGCTCAGGTCATGATCCCAGAGTCCTGGGATCGAGCCCCGCATCGGGCTCTCCGCTCAGCGGAAAGCCTGCTTCTCCCTCTCCCACTCCTCCTGCTTGCATTCCCTCTCTCGCTGTGTCTCTCTCTCTGTCAAATAAATAAATAAATAAATCTTTTAAAAAAATAAATAAATAAATCTTTAAAAAAAAAAAAAAAGAAAAAAGAAATGCATGTGGTGAAAGTGAGGCTGCCAAAGATGGGGCTAACATTCAAAGGCACAACGGGGACGAGTAACCCACATACCCAGAGAAAAACATCCCAGATGCTGAGGTGAGACCCTGGAGATAAGAGAAGACCTAGAAGAGAATTCTGTTGAGGAAGCAAAGAGAAGAGAGCTTCAAGAGAGGGGATGGTATAAAGGACCAGCTCCTTGATATTCAAAGAGCTTCTAGAAATCAAGAATGAGAAGACTAGCAGCTCAATGGAAAATGGGTGAAGATCAGGATTGGATAGCCCTCGATAAAAGAAAGACAGGTGGCCCCTGAATTTCTGCAGAGATGCTCAGCCTCACTCCCAATAAGGGGATCCCAGGTGAAAACTACCCTGGGATCCATTTCTCATGTTGGAGATGGGCAGACATTTTGACAAGATGCTGTGTGGTCAACATTGCGGGGACAGGAGCACTCTGACGCAGTGCTGATCAGAGTGCATAATGGTTCAAGCCCAGAGCAGGTGGGTGTGGCAGCATCCGTCTTTGACACAGAGGGCCACCTGACTGTCCCGGAAACACATTTCCCTTCCAGGTTCTAGGATAGCAACTTCTGCAGTTTTCCTCCCGTGTCCCAGTTTGTACCTCTGAACCTTCTTTGCTGGCAGTTCCTCTTCTGCCTGGCTTCTCAATGCTCGGGGCTCATTCCAGAGCTCTCTTCTCTATCTCCACCCTCTCCTTAGGTCACCTCATCCAATCCCATTGCCTAGTTGTTCTTTTTTTTTTTGGGGGGGGGGACTGGTAAAATACCCGTTTATATAAATTTCACCACTTTAAAGTGTACCATTTAGTGGCACTTAGCACATTCACATTATTGTGCAACTGCCACCTCCATCTGGTCCAAGAACATCCCCCATCACCCCAAAGGAAAACTCTGTACCTATCTAGCAGTCCCTCCCCATTCCGTCCTTTCTCAGCCCCTGGCAATCACTAATCTGCTTTCTGTTTCTGGATTTGCTTATTCTGGATGTTCTATATAAATGGAACTGTTTTCCTAGCACAATGTTTTCAAGGTTCATCTACTTTGTAGCCTGTGTTAGGGCTTCCTTCCTTTCCATGGCTGAGTAGTATTCCACTGTGTGACTATTCTGCATTTCATTTATCCATTCATCTGTTGATGGCCACTTGTGTTGTTTCTACCATTTGGCTATTTTCAATAGTGTTGCTATGAATATTTGTGTACAAGTTTTATTTTCAATTCTTTGGGGTCTATACTTAGGAGCAGAATTGCTGGGTCATATGGTAATTCTGGGTTTAATCCAACTATTTGCTTTTTTTTTTTTTTTTCTTTTAACATCCATAGACTGATGACTTCAAAATCTATAGCTCTGACCTGATTCCTCCCAACTGTCTACCTCAAATCTCATCTGGCATATACACGTCTCACAGCTGACTTGTCCAGCACTGACGCTGTTACTCTCTGCTCCCGCCAGACTCTTCTCCAGTCTTCCCAGCTCAGGAAATGGCACTGCTTTTGACGTAGGGACTCTCTCTGATGGAGGCCCTAGGGCTCACCCTCACTTTCCCCCTTTCCAGCTCTCCCCATACCCAGTCCATCGGCAAGTGCTGTGGACTCTGTTTGCCATCTTGTCACCTCTTCCCTGCTGCTCCCTTGATCCAAGCCAGCAACTTCCACTCCTACCCCTAGAGTTTATTCTCTGCTCTGTGGCCGAGAGTGGCTTTTAAAAAGATATATATGATCTTTAAAAAAAAAAAAAGATCACTTAGTTTCCTGCTTCAAGCTCCCCAGTGGTTTCCCACTGCATTTAGAATTCAACCCAGACTTGCTCCGTGCGGGCATATGGCAACCTGTTTGCCGCCTCCCCTTCCCTTCCTTCTCCCTTGCTCTCTGTGTTTTACCACACTGGCCCCTCTGTCCCTTGAACTGGGACCTGCCACAGGGACTCTGAACTTGCTGTCCCCTCTGTCAGAAACCACACAGCAGGTCCTCATCACTACTGAAGCTTCCACTCAAGCATTACCTCCTTAGGGAGGCCTTGTCTCAGCACCCCCTCCCCCAGACTCCGCCAATCTTGATCTTATTATACCGATCTGGTTTTTTTTTCATTGATCTGTCATTGACATTTCACATCATTATCTGAAATTACCTCATTTATATTTATGTGTTTATTTTCACTGTTGGTGTTTGTTCCCTCCCCCTGCTCCCCCTTCCAGCCCCTTTCCCCAAATATCAGCTGCTTGGGGACAGGAATTTTGTCAGTATTCATGGCTGACTCTTCAGACTCTTGGACACCGCCTGGCATCTGCAAGTCACAGAGAAAGCATTTGTTGGATGCTGTTGAAGGAGAAGGGTTCACATCTCACCTGGCTCTGAACAAATCTTCCTGATCCCACTATCACCTCATTTCCCTCCTCCTCCTCATCTACATACTTCCAGAAGGAGTAGATCATACCTAATGTATTTATTTAGTCATATTCTTTCCCTCTGTAACCCTAAACAACTCAGCTTTTCCCACCACTACCACCCAAAAGTGCTTCCTCAAAGATCTCCATAAAAGTCAAAACCAGTTGCTCAGTGTACTCTTCCCTCTCTGTAGCCCCGGGCACTATTAACCCTGTTCACATCCATGGATCTCCCTTTGACATTGTTCTCTCTTGGCATGACTCCTGCCCAGGGGCATGGTAAACCTGGGAGTATATCCTGGAGTGTCTCAGGAATGTGTTGGGGGTTCTAGCCATCATACCTGGTGAGCAGGCTGGCTCTTAGCCAGATAGTCCAGAACGATTGCGATGGGTTAATGGCATGGACTCCCCATGAAGAGTGCAAAGGGGAGCTGCTCAAAGCGCCAAATCCCCTGATCTCATTCAGGTGGTACTTGGGCAGTGGTGTGTCATGCTGGGTACCTGACAGCCAGGGAAGATGCCCTCCACCAAAGGGCACTGCTGAGCCACCTGCTCTGTGTAGGTGTCCTTGGGCTATCCGTTGATCTTCTATCTGCAAAGTAAGTAAGATCATTTTCCTGTGCCTGTGGAATCTTTTGATACAGTCTACTGGGCCAAAGGTATTTCTGCCACAGCTGGACACATGATGTTCTAAATCATAGTCCTTGTCTTGCCCCACTCAGTTCCCACTTGATGTGGGACATGCAGGTTGGGAGTGCCTACCTCTCCCATCTACTGGCTACATGGCTTTGGACAAGTCACTGCATACCTTAAATCCTCTAGCTCCATATCTGAAAATTGAGCAGAACCACTACGACCTCATAGGCACCTTGACTCTGACATGAGGATGCCCAGGACATTCAACCATCAATGGCTCCCCATTGCCCTCCTAATTAGCTCTGGCATTCAGGCCCCCACCCCATAATCCTTGGTGGCTCCTCAGGTTCTGCCTTCCCATGTATGCTGGGTCCTGGGATTTTGCCCTGACCTTCCACGGCTTATGGGAGACCATTTTCCCCTTGGGCTTTTCTTTGAGTTCCGTATTTTTTTAAAAAACAGAAACATGCATTAATTTTATAATCAGGAAAAAAAACATCTCACCATTAATATTGTTTTGAATTACCCACCCTTATTTCAAAAGCCATGTGTCCATAAACCGTTTCTGGATTACCCCATCATCTGTGGGTGCTCAGACCTTTGAATCCACTGCATTCATCCTTTTTAAATCCATCCTTTTTAAAGCTCTCTGGGAACTCACAGTATTGGCCCTTAAAGTATACAGAGTCACGTATGTATGGGGGTATAATACAAATATATGACCAATTGTTAGAGAACTCAAAATGTGAACTCGGGGCAGATCTCCACTTTCCACTCACTGGGTATTTTGACTGCAGCGACCGGTGACTATCCAGCTGCCCTGCCCATGATTTCAATAAATATTTGTTTAACTGAATTGTTAACCAACGCATGTAAGAACAAGCCGGACCTACATGCCTTGTCTCTTATAAATAGAATAAAAATAACCTGTGTAATTCATCAGATTAACTGATAAAAGGTTTTGTTCTTTTGCCTGGAGAGAGGGCCAGAAAGAGACCATTTAGAAGCTTGTCTTTTCCAAACCCAGCAGTTTAATGCCACTTGAATGGAAGAAAAACAGCCACAGTTATAATGATCTATGAGTTCATGTCTATCTTTTGCTTTTCCACCCATGAAAGATACGAAGTACTTTACGAGGTCCAGAGCTCACGAGGGGATGCCGTGCCGCCCTCAGCCCCTGCCTCGTGGAATAGTCATTGCAAAGGAATGTTTATCCCTGGGTGGACTCTTCACTCTGGGGCTCACCACCATGCACACTGCTGTGCGTGGTTTCACTCCACCTGCCTCCTACCTTATTTTGTGGGGAGCAGTCTAATTATGAGGGGATGAGCACTTTCTTACAAATTTTTAATTCCTCTGGGCAGTTAATAAAAGAGAGCTAAGTATGGCTGTTTTAATCCTATCGATTAGAGTGGGAGGCTGAATAAGACAAATTCTCTCTATTGTTTACTTGATCATCTGTTTAAATTTTCTTTAAACGTGAGCCAAAAATCCTCGTTGCATTTTTAGTGATTATGATCATCATTAAATAGTCTTCTTCTCTCCACACCTTCCTGTTGTGAAGTCTGTACAAATTGGGTTAGTTCCGGTCCAAAAGGAACTTGTAATTTAAAACAACATAAAGGCCAGTGTTTCTCAACGGGGGAGGGGGGGAGCAGTTTTGTGTCCCTGGAGGACATTTGGCAATGTCTGGAGATATTTTTGGTTGTTGTAACTTGGGGTGGGGGTGGGGGTATGGTTTGCTATCAGCATCTAGTAGGTAGAGGCCAGGGATGCTGCTAATCATCCTGTAATGCATTCAGAGCTCCACCGCAAAGAACGACCTGGCCCAACATTTCAATAGTACTGAGCTTGAGAAACCCTGATATAAACATATAGACTTAAGTGCACAAATAGTTTAAAAATGGTGGTAGATTGAGAAATGTCTACCTTCTATGGAGAAGGTCTAGACAAGAGATGGGAGGGATTGCAGACAACTTAATGCTACCAGAATAGCCCCGGGTGGCAGAATTAACTTATCACCTTCCTTCCAGATTGCAGCGGTCTCTGTGAAAGGGATCGGGAGGGTGCAGGAGATCTTTTCTGAGGCGAGAGATCTTCACGAGTATGTATGATGACTTGAAATCATTCTGATTTTTACCACTGGGGTCTATGTCTGAGAAGAATGCCAGTCATTTAGGAAACAATCACTACTCGCAAACCTTTTACATTGGAAGTGGTGGACTTTATTCTGTGATTTCGAAAGTACTCACAAAGGCCAGAAACGACTGAGAGTTCAGGATCATGTTAATTCAAAGACTAAAAAAGAGGAACCATTCAGCCAGCCCAAAGAAATGATTGCATCATTTCCTGGTGTGTGGTTCAGGTTAAAAATAATCTTTAAGCCCCAAGACAGAGCAAACTGTCTTGTCAGAGAGAATTAGGAAATTACCTCCGAGCCAGGTGATAGGGTGGGGTGGAGAAGGGGCGATTCATTAAGGAAGAAATTACTGCTGTGTTTTAGGATTAATCTGTCTGCATGACTGCAGAAAAGGTGGGGCTGAGGGGTACTGATGTGAAGGGAGAGAGGAGGAAGGTGCATGGGGAAGTCTTTGTAGGTTTTCTGTGGGGAGGCACATGCGTGATACCTGGGGAGGTGGGGGCTGACTCGAGGGTCTTGCAGCATTGGGCAGCTGCCTGTTCTTTTGTTCTCAGTCTTGGGCAGTCTGCCTTGGCCTTGAGTGCTCACGGAGATGGTAAACCACAAGCTCTGTGCCTATTGGGCCGATGAGGAACACGGGGAAGGCTGACCTTCGATGAGCCCTAGAGCCATCTTGGCACCTTGGCATCACCACAACACACTGGGGTCACCATTGCACAGGCTGTGAAGGAATGGGGAGGGATGGCATCTGTTGAACATAGGAGGCTTTTTGACCTTTCAGATCAACTGTAGGTTTCAGCCAGCTGGCAGTCACCTCCTATTTGCCTCTGTGTTAAAAACTCCATTAAAAAAAAAAGAACAACAAAAAACCCAGAGGTGTTGTAGATGTGCCCCGAATTCACATTAAAGGCACTCAAATATGAGCAAAGAATTGTCAAGGGCTGTGATGTCCTATCTCACTGTCCCTCCAGCCTTGTGATTGGGGACAAGACTTACTGCTCTGGAAGTGATCAACTAGACTCATTCTACCTCATCATTTCAGAGCCTGCATGAATATGCATCTTGTGGAAATCGACACTTGAAAGATTAGGGGTTGTTTTCTTTTTTTTTTGAGGTTACATTGTACTGAGGTTGAAGTAAATCTTCACATCTGATCTTGTGTGTGTGTGTGTGTGTTTAAACTCAAAACCACAATAACTCTGGCATAGTTTTTAGACATGAGCAGTACCACGATATCCTGTGTAATAAGCAAAAGAAATAAACGAGAAATATGGTCTCCTTAGAAGTGTCTAACCCAAGTGGCAGAGTAGAAAACACACAGGCTGGACTCAGGTTTAGGCCGTACCTCACCTCTTACTAGTTACAGATCCTTGAGCAGTTCAGTTCGTTTTTCTGAGATTTAATTATGTCATCAGCAGAATGGAAATAGCATTGCTTACTTCCTAGGACTCTAATCTGAAATGAATAAGCTCACGTGTGTATGAGCCCTGCCTAATGCCTGGCGTTTGGTGGGTACTTAATGAATAGTAATTATTACCATAATTTTTTTCCGTTAGAGAAGTACAGTGTCCCTTTGAGACATTGTTCTGTCAGTGATTATATATCACATTTTATAATATACCACAAAACCATGTAGTTACCAGTAGTCCGACAAATGCCAACACATTTTTCATTAGTATTATCACCAAAACCCCTCTGTGAGGCACTCGCCATGTGGAATTAAAACTTGCTCACCTGTTTGCCAATAGCACTGGGAAATCAAAGATATCTGCACATACATAGATGCAAGCCAACTGTTAGAGAAAAATGCGTCGTAATGAATATGACATCATTTGGTTTGAAGGCTATGGAGGTTTGGTCAGCAGAAGCAATAGCTCAAGGGAGAGGCTGGGACTCGAGCCAATAACTTCTGACCTACAGACAGAGAAGAGACTCTGGGAACTCAAATGTCTCTTATCACATTTTAATTCAAAAAATAGAATCTTACACTCTGAGCCGAATATATAAATGGAATAAGATATCAGGAAGAGTAGTTTTCAGGTGATAAATAGTGCACTTGGCAAAGAGCTTTCTACATGTAGCATCAGTGAAGCATGGGACCTTTCCTCTGCGTATTCCCACTGTGCGTATCATCAAAACAGATGGATGTCTGGAACTTAATGATAATGCTATGCATTTATATAACACCTGTATACCAGGGCACCTTGACATGTAGGACCTCAAAAGTGGGGGAAACTTATTGACTCGTCTCTCTCTTCATCCATCCATCCATTCATCCATCACCCATCCATCTATCCACCCACCTACCCACCATCCCCTCCATCTATCTATCCACCCATCCATCCATTCAACCAACATTAATTGAATGCATACTTTCTGCCAGGCCCTGGGCTGGAGGCCAAGGCAACAAAGTTGGAAAGACTCAATTCTACCCCTCAAGGACCCTTCAAAGCACTGAGAATTGGACACAGTCAAAAGGGAGACATACTCAAAACTCAGTGAATTACACATGGGCTGGCCACATAGCAGACTTTTAGTAAATACCAAATAAAGACGATAGAAATAAACAACAGGTGTGTGGAAAGAGATGCTGTTTCCAGCTCTCTCTGAATTATTTATTTTGAGAGCAAGGGACTTTGAGCCTGAGTTTCATCATTTTGGGCAGAATAACTCTGGTGAGTAGGTGGCTCTTGCCTCTTGTTCTAGCCCACATTCCTCATCTCCAGAGAGAATGTTTCCGTGGCTTGAAGCCTTTAATGGAGAAAGTTCTCCCTAACAGGCTGTCTTCACTTCAAGCGAGGGAGGGCCCTTTGCTGCATGCTTGGTCACTGACGATCCTGGTGGAGGGAGCCCAGGGATCATTTTCACGTTCAGCCGCTGAGCAGGCTGGATGGGGGCCATCTGTGTTACTCTCCCTTTATCTAAGATGGCTGTCCAGGGCAGCCAGGAATGGGTTTTTGAAACAAATACTCAGAAAAGTTAAAAAATAGCGTAAATGTCATCCCCCCCGTTCACTATCAAGTTGCGATTTATTGTTCATTTTAGTTTGTCTTCTGTGCCTTTCGCCAAGGATTTAGCCATGTATACTTTGGCTATTTTGAATTAGAATTTCAAACTGCATAGAAACTCTGGTGCCATTGTTTTTGTTTTTTAGACAAACGAACAAAAAATTGAATTCTGCACTTGTCTGTTTTAAACATCAGCAAAACTGAAATTGATTGTCATATAACTCTAAGTTATAATAACTTTCACCTACTTGGATTCGGTCTGCAATTTTGGCATGAACTGATGGGAGTTAAAATATTGTGAAGCTTAAAAAAAATTTTATTTTCCTGGTTTGGATTTGAGAGGTTCTGGAAGTTTGAGATTGGAAAGGGATCATTAGAAAACACATCATCATCAATCAATTTACTGAGACCACGGTGTACATGGCGTTCCACTCCAGCTTTGCAGAAATCGTCCCATCAATTCTAATCTGGCCATTGTCACTGAAGCAAAGAATCAATCAAATCAACAAGTATTTATGCAGGACTTATCACACACTTAGCCCAGTTTCAGGGTAGGATTTGGAAGAGGAGCAGGACAATGTGGCAGATGTCTAAGATACATTCCTTCATTATGTGAACAGTACAAAGGAAAATAGCAATTTTTTTTCCTCAAAATACTGTCTGTCTTGATCATTAGCTTTGAATAGATGTATGATTTTAGGTTACAAAGTTGAAAATATCTTAACTGTTCAGTACTTTCAATGTCCAGTGAGTTATTCGGGGAAGCAAAAGCCCACAAATTTATTATACTGGTCTGGTGTTTTGACGATTGCTGCTGATTTGGGCAGCATAGAAAGGATCCTTCATCCTGTCTGCAGAAGAGCACAACAGTATAGAAAGGGCTTCAAGGGAATTATTTCCTCCCTGGCATCCCTGTTGCCGAGTGATCAGCAAGTTTCTGCATACCGGTTGGTATTGTATGGTCTCTCAGGCCCACGAAGCTGACCAGCAGGCAGATGGACATTGATGTTCTGTCCATAGTCATGGAAAAGGGTTGGAAGTGGCCAGGTTATATAATAGTCTGACTTAAAGAGAAATCCAGACCCTTTTCCAAGAAATAAAGCAACACTTGGGAAGTATAAGGGGACTTTTCTCTGTACTGTCCAGCTAGGGAGGCGTTCAAAGCACCTGTGATTTTCCCAACAGCTCCATCAAGGTATAATTTGCATGGCATAAAACCCCACCCGTTGTAAGTGCACAGTTCAGCATGTTTTAGTAAATTCATACGGTTGTGCAGCCATCAATATAATCCAGTTATAGAACACCCCCAAAGTTCCCTCAGGCCCATTTTCTGTCAATCCCTGCTCCCGCCCACAGACCCAGACAACCACTGATCTGCTTTTTGTCTAGGAATTTTACATAAATGGAATCATACAATATGTTGTCTTTTGTGTCTGGCTTCTTTCACTTAGCATCATGTTTTTAAGGTTCATTCATGTTGTTTCATGAATCAGTAATTAGCTCATTTTTATTTCTGAGGAGTGTTCCTCTGTATGGATAGATCATTTTGTTAATCTCGTCATCAGCCGATGAACATTGAGATCTTTTCCAGTTTTTGCTATAATATGCACTCTGTCACTGAAAACTTTAAGCAAAACATGACACTCATGATGAAATGGCAATTTGATCCACTCTTGATTTTGAATTGTTCATGTCACTGCCCCGTTCTAAAATAGACTTATATTAGGTCCACACGATATAAAGCACATCTGGAAGGGGGACGTTACTAAGTGGATAGTTTGTCCAATTAAGACTTCGGTTATGCCACATGAACCAGGTCTTAGAGACTTGAGATGAGTCAACTCTTCCCAAAAGCAAGAGAAATTTGCCCAAAGACACTCTTACTTTTTTTCTCTTACTATATCTGTTTCCTTACTCTTCAAGTACTGGCTCTAGCTACCCCACCCTTCCTCATTCACCCATGCATAAATATTTCATGGACCTTTCCTTGTGTTAAGGTAGGTGCAGTAGTAGATAGGAAAAAGGAGTCAAACATGAAGATTATAACCAGTTTTGCATAGGTACCCAACTCAGTTTTTTGAACATTTTCGACTGAGACCCACAATAAGAAATACATCTTACCATATATAAATAACTGAGACAAAAGTTTCGTCAAATGGTACTTAACATTACCACGTGTGGTGCACTATGTTTTCTGTTTCATTAAAAAAAAATTGATTGCAATCCACTGAATGGATTTTGCCAACACTCATGGGTTGCATCTTGCAACTTAAAAAAAGTTTCACAAAATGTTAACACTTTGGGATAAAGAGGGAGAGGACAATGCTTTCCATCCAGGAGGACTGGGGCATGGGAGAACCGTATGGGGGCTGAGCTGGGGGTGGATGGTGGTAGACAGAGGGTGTGAGGACCTTCTTAGCAACACAGATACCGCTCTGACCCTTGTTCATCTAATTTCCACCAGGGCTTGGAAGACAGTCCTCCAGGCAAGTCCTGTGTAACAAGGAAGCCAGGCCCCTGTGGTTTGGCAGAGGTGGGTGGCAGAAGGGATGACAGCGAGAGGAATTTTCCTTGCTTCCCGGCAAACAGAACAAGCCCAACCTCATAAAGCAAATGTGCCCTCAGTTATTCAAAATTTACTGCCCTTGGATTTGATAATACTTCTCTTGGAGTAGCTGAAGCACGCAAGAACCTAGCAGGTTTTATGATCTCCCTGGAAGACCAAACACTTGGGCTGTGTCTCCAATTCTTTTGGAATCAATAATTATCTTTGGTTTGTTTTTCTTTTGTCTTCGTCCAGTCCTTTAAAAATTCCTTCTCTAGCCTGTTTTCTCTCTGCTGTCTTTCTTATGAAATAACTAAAGCCGGACACTATAACAAAACAGCTCCTTTCATCAGTGCCACCCAGATCCTTTATTTGGTGGTACTTCTCTCTGTCCCTAATTCTTGAGGGTGACAAGTGCTGGGACAGAGGTGGCTTTCAGATAAGCAGGAGAGGGATTTTTTTAAAAGACATTTATTGAGAAGTAATTATTGACTAAGCATTTGACATACTTTGTCTCACTTAATTCTTGAAATGAGCCTATGAGGAAGACACCCTTGCCCCCATTTTCCAAAATTGAAAGTGGGACTCAGAGAGGTTAGTTAACTGACCGGAGATCACAAAGCTATTAAGTGGTGGAGTTGAAATTCCAACCCGAGTCTGATGACTCTATAGCATGTGAGGTTGGTGATACCCATCCAGCAAACGGTCACGGAGAAACTGTTATGCCCTGAGATGCTCATGGAATTGTACAATGCGACCTGGAAATAGTGAGAATGACCTGGCAGCTGTGGGAAGTTGGTCTGAGAGACCCGTGGGGGAGCAGCTGAGGGGTTGGAGGTTTATCTGGAGGAAGTGGGGAGCCCCTGGAGGTTTGTGAGCAGGGGAGTCATGTGGCAGAAGGAAGCTGCCTCTGGCAGCAGATGGGAGGTGATGGGCATCTGGCTCAGGAAGGCAGTGGGGGTGGGGGTGGGGGTGGGGGGAGAAGGCAGAGAGGAATGCCATGAATGTGGGAGCCTGACCACACTTGATGGCTGATTCTGTCCAGGCATCAAAGCCTCCTGCTGACTCTTCCCGCCGTTGTGGCTGACTGGAGCGACCCCCTCCCTGGCTCATCCAAGACAACTCTTTTGGAAAAGTCCCTGAGCCCTT
Organism: Phoca vitulina; assembly: GCF_004348235.1. Classification (NCBI taxonomy): domain Eukaryota; kingdom Metazoa; phylum Chordata; class Mammalia; order Carnivora; family Phocidae; genus Phoca; species Phoca vitulina. Next base: position 11,188,263 of record NW_022589731.1, on the reverse strand, counting down.
GTTAGTGCTGAATTCTGCTCCTGGGAGAAGCCCTGTTGCTTCTGGCCTCTGGCTGCTGCCGGATTTGGCTGGAGGTCTGTTTCTTGGGTATCCTGAACTCATTAGTGTGTGTGACAAGTTTAACTGCTCTCAACCACAACAAATTATTTCACATTTTCCCCAGTTGTGTTTACGTGATTTTGGAGCTTGTGAGTTTCCTCGCATTGGACCGAGTTCCACAGTGCTCCCTGCAATATGGTGCCCCCATCCGCTGCTCTTTCCTACAGCGTTTAGCCTAAAAAATCTTGAGTAAAGCCTGCCGCGTTGGTGGATTCCCATTTTCAACATTTTCCTCTAGCTTCATAATTTCTTCCACCCTAGACAGGATCTTGTGCTTCAAAAACATGGGGCTCAGGCTGGTACCGCCCATTACCGTGACCTCGGTGACTTCTGTCCCTCCCTGTGTTTGGCCACACAGCCCTTCCAGCCACGGTTGTTCACCTGACTCTTGATCTTTGGGAAAGAGGTGAAATGGTCACAGCACCTCACAACAGCCCACAGTTGGGAAAGGTTGGGATTGTAAAGTTAAAAATGAAGGAAACAGCTTTAGCAAGCTGGGCCAGTTCTGCCTCGAGAAACAGCACAATGCGGAGAACCCTTGATCTTCCAGTAATTTTCAAACTAAGACCAGGAACTGGGAAAAGTTGCACTGATGAGTAGGGATGGGGTTCACCGGCTGGAGAACCTAGGGAAGCTGACTTAATGGTCTCTGGACCTCAGGTTTCTTGTCTGTAAAATGGGTTCAGAGATCACCACTGCCTGCTAGAGTGGGCGCCATGGTTGAACGAGCTAACGTTCACAGCCGGCACAGGTGGGCAGGTCCTCAGCTTCTCGTCCCTTATTTGCATTCATGCCTTTGGCTTGTTGGTCCCTTACCCCCTCTGAGGCAGAGTAGACAGTGGTTAGAATGTGACCTCAGGGTCTGGATCCTGGCCCTGCTTACTGGTTTATATGTGACTTTGGGCAAGTTGACTTCAAAGTGCCGGTGCCTCAGTCTGCCCACAGGTGTATTGGGGCTGCTGTGAGAAGTAAGCGAGCTGATCTTTACAATCCTCGAATCTCAGGATTCTTAGGAGCCCCCAGCTGGTCAAGGGAGTAGGCCTCTGCTCATCTTCCCCTTTCTTGCAGTTACTTATTCCTTCTCTCCGATGGAAGATCTAACACAACTTGGAATTCAGGGCCAGTGAGACCCGTGATGAGTCTTGGATTCTATATGTGACTTCTGAGAAAGCTGCAGAGCAATAGTCTCAGCTTTAGAAGCTTTAGAAACTCTCCGTCTTCTGGACACATTTCCTATGGCTGTCAAGCCTTATGAACAGGCTAGTTCCTTTGGAAGAAAAAAATTTAGAAAACTTCATTTTTTTTTTAATTTTAAAAAATTGTGGTAAAATATATGTAACATTTGACCTTATAAAATTTGACATTCTAGCCATATTTGAGTATACGGCTTGGCGGCATGAAGTACATTCACATTGTTGTGCAACCATCACCGCCATCCATCTCCAGACCTTTTTCACCTTGTAAAACTAAAACTCTGTCTCTTAAACACCAACTCCCCGTTCCACTCTCCCTCTGGCCCCTGACAAGCACCATCCTGCTTTTTCTGTCTGTGAATTTGACGGCTCCAGGTACGTCATACAAGTGGAATCATACAGTATTTGTCCTTTTGTGTCTGGCTTCTTTCACCAGGCATGATGTTTTCAAGGTTCATCCATGTTGTAGCAGGGGTCAGAATTCTTCCCTTTTTAGGGCTGAGTAACGTTGATCCCACAACTGGGAGATCATGACCTGAGCCGAAACCAAGAGTCGGACACTTAACCAACTTAGCCACCCAGGCGCCCCCGTCTTAACCATTTTTAAGTGTATAGTTCAGTCGTGTTAAACACGTTCAAATTGTGAAACAGATCTCTAGAACCTCTTCATCTTCCAAACCTGAAACTCTATACCTATCAAAAAATAACTCCCCTTTGCCCTTCTCCCCCAGCCCATGGTAACCATCATTCTACTTTCTGATTCTATGAATTTGACTACCTTCCATACCTCATGGAAATGGAGTCATACAGTGTTTGTCTTTTTTGACTGGCTTATTCGGTCACATTTTGTGACTTCACGTACTGTCCTCAAGGTTTATCCATGTCATCGCAAGTGACAGGATTTCCTTCCTTTTCCAGGCTGAGTAATATTCTATCGTATGGGGAATACGACATTTGGCTTGTCCGTTCATCTGTCAGTGTGTATTTGTGTTGCTTCTACCTCTTGGCTATGGTGAACGGTGCTGCTATGAACCTAGCTGTGCAAACAGCTCTTTGGGACCCTGCTCTCAATTCTTTTGGATATATACCCAGAAGTAAGGTTGCTGCATCATAGGGTAGTTCTATTTTTAATTTTTTAAGGAACTCCCACACTGTTTTCCATAGTTGCTGCTCTAATTTTATAATCCCATCAATAGGGCACAAGGGTTCCCTTTTCTCTACAACTTCACACAAGCTTGTCATTTTCTGTTTGTTTGTTTATTTTTTTTAGTAGCCATTCTAATGGGTGTGAGGCGATAACTCATTGTGGTTTTGACTTACATTTCTCTGATGATGAGTGCTGTTGAGCATCTTTTCATATGCTTGTTGATGATTTGTATATCATCTTTGAAGAAATGTTCATTCAAGTTCTTTGCTCATTTTTAAATCAGGTTATTTGATGATATTGTTGAGATGGAGGAATTCTTTAGCTATTCTGGATATTATCCCCTTATCAGATACATGATTTGTAAACCTTTTCTCCCATTCTGCAGCCTGCTTTTTCACTCTCCTGTTTGTATCTTTTGATGCACAAAAGTTTTTGAGTTTGATATGGTCCCATTTTGGCTATTTTTGCTAAGTTACTTTTTTTTTTTTTTTTTTTTTAGATTTGATTTATTTATTTGAAAGAGAAAGAGAGAGAGCACAAGTCGGGGTGGGGGGCAGGGCAGAGGGAGAGGGAGAAGCAGATTTCCTCCTGAGCAGGGAGCCAGATGCAGGGCTTGATCCCAGGACCCTGAGATCATGACCTGAGCTGAAGGCAGATGCTTAACCGACTGAGCCACCCAAAGCACCCCTAAGTAACTTCATTTTAAGACAAAGAAAAGTGTGGTTATTTTCCCTGTGTACATGTTATATTCTGAATAAGCTTGTAGATTTTAAGGCCAGTGGAACAGATCTATAATAATAATAGCAAATCATAACATCTCCCTATCATTTCATTTGGTGCCAGAGAAAAAAATGGTCATGATGTTTATTTTAGAATAGTCCGAAATCAGGGTGAGTAGTGCAGAGGTTAAGTGCAGTCTCTATAGTCTGTGTTCTGGGCCCATGTCCATGCCCCTCCTGGCCAGTTCTCTAAGCCTTAATTCCTTATCTTTAGAATGAGATAAGAACAGCTGCTATGTTATCTTGAGAATTAGGTGTGCTAATGTCGGCAGATTGCCTGGCACAAAGTAAGGATGGGCTCAGTAAACCCAGGCCATTGCTCTTCTAATCCCACGTTGACCGATGTTCCCTGCTGTTCCAGAAGTTTTCATTAAAAAAGGCATGGTGGCAAAACTATCGAGACAATAAAAAGCTCCATGGTCACCAGTGGTTCAAGGAGGGGGTGGGGTGACTAGGTGGAGTGCAGGGGATTTTTAGGGCAGTGAAACTATTCTGTATGATAATAGTGGATACATGACATTTTGCATTTGGTAAAGCCTGTAACATAGACAACACACTAGAAAAATGAAGGTGAACTATGGACATCTGTTAAAGGTACTGTATTAATATGGGCTCTTCAGTTGTAACACGTGTACCACACTAATGCAGGGTGTTACTAATGGGGGACACCGTGTATGAGGGGAGGGTAGCACTGTACTGTCTACTCAATTTTCTTTTAAACCGAAACTGCTCTAAAAGATGAAGTCTGTTAATATTTTTTAAAAAGGCGTGGTAATCAACAATACAATGTGCGTTCCCACCTCATTCCCTCCATCCTGGGGGAAACACGTCCTCCTAGTGCACCTGCCATTAGGTGTCGTCTTGAAGTTCTCTCACCGTTTGATTGTCTGCAGCCCCCATTTTATCCTTCACCAGGTTTCTCTCCTAAGGCACCATCTAATGGGAAAGGGGTTTTGGCTGGGTCTGTCATCCCCTGACAAGGACAGACAGGACTGTTCTCTCCTTTCTGAGATTAACGTGAACAGCCAAAGATGGAGGGGCTGGGGCAAACAGTGAGAGCATTCATGACTCACCCGGGGCTTACATTTCAAACAGAGGCATTCACCTGCAATAGGTTCTGGTCCTAATTACAAGACGTCATCTCTTACTAGCTGCACTATGGGTCAGCAGTGACCTGTAAATAATAATTAAAATCTCATGTCTTCCAGGGGTATCTGGGCCCCCCCAAGGCTGACTCTAGGGGACTGCTCTTAAACGCTGTGCTGTTCCCCTTCTACCCGTGCTGATTACTCTCAAACTAATGGTTGCCATTTTTCTTTTTGAACCAAATGAAAAGATGGGGAGAGAATATAGCTTACATTGAACACCAGGGAGACCAGCCGACAGCACATTCATATAGAAATATTCTGTACCAAGCCATTTTGCCATGTTTAGATCACTTCTCAGCCTTGGGAACTGAAGTGCAGTCACAAGCTTATGAACTGTCCTTAGCATTGGACACACCTCTGTCATATCCACCTTGAGTGGTGCCTTTTGGGCATTTCAGCTGCACTGCCCTGAAAGACAAAGACGTCAAGCTGAAGGTAAATAATATCAAGTGTAGAATACTCTTGGGTGTTTGAGAAATGGCCATAATAAATAATATAATATTAGATTGTTGAAAAGCTTTGAAATTTTCCTCCAGTTGCTGTGCATAGCTATCATGGCTACCCTCCTGTGTGCCCTTCTTTGAAGTTACTCTCCACCCACAGCCCTCATCGAAGGCAGGGGCCAATTTGGCAATGTTTGCCTTATGTGATTGGCCCTTTGGCCCCAGCTGATTGGGTCACAGGGGCTCCTGACCTCAGAGGAGAAATGCTGAATGGGGACAGAGAAGCTAGAGTTTACTGGGGCCCCTGGAGCCCTAAGGTCATGTGAAGATGAGGCTTGGGCATGTGTCCTGGGAAGCCAGCTGCTTAGCTTGAGGGTGGGAAGCAGAGGTTACGTGCCTCAACAGGGAGGGCAGACGTGCAAGGAGAGGCAGAGACAGGACGACACCCGCCCCAGAGAGAGGGACATGGACAGGGTAGCAGTCTGCCGCCTTTCCAGGTCCCTGGAGGCCCGCTAAACTTCCTGTACTAGGATCCCAGGAGAGGCTCCCTTTGCCTCATAATAACCCCCTTCTTAATTGTGCTTTTGGGGAATCAATATCTGTTCCTACTACCAAATGCTGTGGGTGGAAAGCCCTCTGATGCTGAGTGTCTGTCTGTCCCATCAAAAGCAGACTCCTTTAGGAATGCATTTCAAAAATGGGCAAAGGACTTTAATAGACCTTTCTTTGAAGAAGATACACAACTAACCAATGAGCCTATGAAAAGATGCTCTATGTCATCAGTCATGAGGGGAACGCAAATCCAAACCACAATGAGATACCACTTCATATCCTTTAGGATGGCTATTATTTAAAAAAAAAAAAGAAGAAGAAGAAGAAGGGAAATAACAAGAATTGATGAAGATGTGCAGAAAGGGGAACCCTCCCATGTTGTTGGTGGGAATGTAAAATGGTACAGTGCTGTGGTAATTCCTTAAAAAATTAAACATAGACTTACCTTATGACCCAGCAATTCCACTCCTAGGTGTAGATGCGTAAGAATTGAAAGCAAAATCTCCAATGGCTACTTGCATGTGAATGTTCAAGTGTGTGAATAATTGCATTTTTCACAATAGTCGACAGGTAGAAATAACCCAATGTTCATCAATATTTTTGGTATGGATAATCAAAGGTGGTCTATCTATACAATGGGACATTATTCAGTCTTAAAAAGGAATGAAATTCTGCTACATGCTACACCATGGATGAACCCTGAAAATGTGCCTACTGAAAGAAACCAGACACGGAAGGACAAATGTTGTATGATTTCATTTATATGAGGTACCTAGAATAGTCCCATTTGCAGAGACAGAAGTAGGATGGTGGTCACCAGGGGCTGAGGGGAGAGGGGAATGGGAGTTGTTTAATGGGGACAGAGTTTCAGTTTTGCAAGATGAAAAAGTTCTGGAGATGGATGACAGTGATGGCTGCCCAACAGTGTGCACTTAATGCCACTGGATTATATACTTAAAAATGGTTAAAATGGGAAATTTTATGTTATGTATGTTTTGCTACAATAAAAACAAACAAAGGGCCGTGGGGAACAGATTCCTTTCCTTCCTTCAGCATTTTGTCACGGTCATTGAGCATCGAGCAAATGCGATTTGATGCTTCCTTATCATGAAGTTTCTATGCTGCTGTAAGTAGGTGAGACATAGTGATGTGGATAAGGGGGAGCTGATTGTTGTCTGATCTGTGTTGTAACCAGCATCGTTCCAGACCAATTGGAGTCAAGTCCTGAAATGGTGAGCAAATGAAGGATGATTGTGTGCTTATTCAGTGGAGCTGCTCCCTCTGAGAGCACACACGTCTAAACCTTTGATGGACACACTCTTTTGAAACTTCTTCTTAATAATGCAGTGGTGTGTCTTTTCTTACCATGTTAGTAATTTTGTCCACACTGAACACAAAGTTTCCCCTGTAGGTTGTTAAAAATAAGTTAGGAAGAATGTTCATCACAGAACTATTATGATAATGAAAAAGCTACAAACAATCTAAGTGTCTAAGGTAGAGATGTAGTTAGGTCCATCATGGTATATCCATACAATAGAATATTATACAGCCATTAAAAATCACATTTCTAAGGATATTGAAGGATGTGAGAAAATGCTCACAATATAATGTTGAGTGAAAAAGCGGCATACAAAACTGGATATTCATCATGGTTCTAATTTTTTATGACCATACCTGTATAGAAAATTATTTTAAGGAAAAATATTAAAATGTTAATTTTAGTGTTATTCTTTTTCATATTGTATGATTATTTCAGAGCAGAAAAATTGTAAGTAATTTGATTTTTTTCCTTATACTTTCTTGTTTTTTTTTTTCTATAAGGCATAATGTAAGTTATTTTTATATTCAGGAAAGTTAAATGTTACTAATTTTCTTAAAAAGAAAGTGAGGGGTGCCTGGGTGGCTCAGTTGGTTAAGCATCCAACTCTTGATTTTGGCTCCGGTGATGGTTTCAGGGTTGTGAGATCAAGCTGCATTGAGCTTGCACTGGGTGCATGGAGCCTACTTGCGATTCTCTCTTCCCTCTCTCTCTGCCTCTCCCGATCTACCTACCCCTCCCCCGCAATGTGCACTCTAGAAAGAAAGAAAGAAAGAAAGAAAGAAAGAAAGAAAGAAAGAAAGAAAGAAAGAAAGAGAAAGAAAGAAAGAAAAGAAAGAAAGAAAGAAAGAAGGAAGGAAAGAAGAAAGAAATGGAGAGAAAGAAAGAGATGGGTTAGTTTTGGTGCTCAAAGGAGTCGAGTGCAGTACTCTCAGGACAGTTTCAAAGGCCCAGAAGCCCTTGACCCTTGTCCTAGGTCTGCAGTTGTCTTGTAGGTTAAGAGCATTGCTGAGTGGCAGTTTCCAGCCCACTGCTCCTAGAGACATCAGCTTGGTGCATCATTTATTTTGTTTGTCAACAATTAGAGGTGGCAATGCAGCCACCTGCTTCTTTTAATAGAATTTGTGTCTGACTTTAATCACTCACTGTTGTATTGACACTTTTTCTCTAATTGAAGGTTTCACTCTCTGACCTGTCCCCTGCACCAATCCAAAGTTGCATAGACCCTTCTGCTCCCAAGCCTCCAGCAGCCCCCATTCTCCAAAGCTTTAGAGTTCCTGATTGCTTACTCAAAAAGGTGAGTGATTCATGCCTGGAATTCCAGGGCTTGTTTATAATCTACAGGGCAGTTATTCTGGGGAACTTTGAATTCATCTTGGTTTGAGTTTTGCGGAAAGAACTAGATTACTCTTCTTCCCCAATAAAGTGCATTCCCAGCTTGCTATTGTATGGGATACTTAAACCACAAACAAAATAAAAGCTAGTGACATACTTCCTGGTGTTAGCATCACGGGCATTACTACAAAAGGAAAATTAGGTCAGCAATTCAATACAAATGGTATTTTATACTGCTTGTTATCATTTTTCCTGATGAGAACAGTACCTCAGATTCTGCAGGAATTGTTACATTTGTGTTTTGTAAATATAAACCTTATCATTGGCCTAAGCGTCTTCTCTTGGAATATTTAGGATATTTAGTGTGACTTGTCTATATTGTGCACTACATGAATCAATGTGCGATTGTGTAGCAAGAATTTAACTCAGAGTTATTAAAATCTATCACCACCAAGTAAAACACTTGTTTGCAATGGCTGAGGAATATTTTTTTAAATTAAATAATAATGGTAATATGTTCTTGGGCATTCTTTAAGAAAGTCACCCTGGGTCTAGGAAAAGCACCACGTTCTTTGAAAACTTTGGAAACAAATCACTTTCCTTAGCCAAAATGGAAGCAACTAGGCGATTAAAATGATTATCTACTTTGAAAGCAGAGACTACAAGATTGAAATATAAAATACCCTTACAGAGGAACTTAAAAAAACAAAACCTTAAAATAAAGACTAATCTAGAACACTTGCTAGAAAGAGCAGCCAATGTTATCAAATTCAGTTCTACCAGCACAATGCACCCTTGAGAGTCTTGTTTGACATTGTTGAATATTGAGACTGTTTGGACACAATTATGGCTATTGTTGGTCACAGCTCTGGCATGACACTAAACTAACACACTTGTGCTGTCATTGTCTCAAGGTCAAGTTCAGACCATACCAGAAAGCTTAGCTACAGCTGAGTGGGTGACAAGTACAAGATCAAGGCTATTTGCTATGGTGACTGAACACCTCCATTGTAAGAACAAAATTTTTAATCAACGTGACATTTTATTCAAGTAGGGAATAAATCTAAATATTTAAAAAATATTTTAAAAATTTTAAATAGTAAATACTTAAAAAGAAATGGATACCCAGTGGGGAGAGGCCATGGAATTCCTCTAACAAGTCTCTCTTCTGGAAATAGCTAGGGAAACCCCCAAAAGCACAGAAAATGCCTCACCTTAAAATGGTGAACCCCTGCTAAAATTAAATATCCATCCTGGGAGCTGACCAAGGAAGGTCATTACAAATCAACACATGAATAAAAGTTTTAGGAATGTAATCCACCAGGTTATAAACATCAACTGTTTAGTCAACTTTCGTTGATTGATTTTCATGTCGTCAAAAAAATCTAAATATTTATGGTGGCATTTAACAAAGCAGTATCCATCTATTGATTTAATTTAGCATGCTAAAGCTTCCTTTAAAACCGGGAAGAAGAAATAATTTAGGGAAAGTAGTTTATGATTATTGCTTTTAACTTTGTCGAGATGTAGTTCATATATAATTCATCCATTTAAAATCTACAATTCAGTGGCTTTTAGTGTATTTACAGAGCTGTACAACCATCGCCATGGTCAATTATAGAATATTTTCATCACCCCCAAAAGAAACCCTATATCCCTTAGCCATCACTTCCTAATCTCCCCTTAAACCCCACATCACCTCCAGCCTTAGGCAACCACCAGTCTACTTTCTATCTCTATAGATTTGCCAATTCTGGATATTTCATATAAATAGAAATAATACAGTATGTGGTCCTTTGTGATCTGGCTTCTTGCGCTTGGCATATTGTTTCCCAGTTTCATCCATGTTGTAGCATGTATCGGTTTTTCATTCCTTTTTATGATTGAATAATATTCCATTATATGAATATATCACATTTTATTTATCTGTACATCATTTGATGGACGTGTGGGTTTATCCACTTTTTGGCTGTTATGAATAACACTGCTGTGTACATTTGCATACAAATCTTTGTGTGGAGATATGTTTTCAGTTCTTGTGGGTAGAAACATAGGAGTGGAATTGCTAGGTCATATGGTAACTGTTTAACCTTTTTCTTAAACATTCGACCCAGCATGTATTTATATATAACTCAAGCAGATAACCCTTAGAACTCTTACTGTGACTCTAGTTTACCCTATTAAGGCTGTTGATTGAGACACTCCTAGGACATGCAAGTCTCTCTCACTGCTCAGTACCAGAGTTTTCTATATTGATTTGTATTTATGTATGTGACACCTCTCTCCAAAATAACATAATGTGACAACTTGGAAATTATATGGCTTATAATGATAGCAACCCTGGAAGGAGGGCAGACAAAGTTAGGTAGAGACACTGGGATGCTTAAAGTCATAGTAATTTGTGGTGGCCTGAAATAAGATCTTAGACCACCTAATCACCATGTCTACACCCAGAAGATGTAGTATGTGACTATCATCTAAATTATAATGAGAAAGAGCTTTCTCTTTATGGGCACAGGTCCCTCTTACTTTTCCTTCCTAGGAATATTAACAGTGTTTCCAGGGGTATGTGTGTGTATGTGTGTGTGTGTGTGTATTTATGGTGTATGAACCAATTAACTTGAAATAGGTAAGATTCTCTCCTTGTGTAGCGCAATGTAAACACTTTTTCAAACAAGGAGTTTAGTTGCAATTTTCAAGTATACGTGTCACCCAGGTAGCTTTGGGAAAATTTTAAACAGATACTTTTCATTAGTTCTAAGACTATACTCTTATTTTTATATGTATTTTTCCCTGTAAAGCCTTTAATTCTTCTAGAAACCTTTTATCTGAAAAGGTTTACTTTATCAAGGTTTATGTTCTTATAAGTTTTGGCATTTCATTCATTCATTCATTATATTCATTCAAATCCATTCATTTATTGAAAGCCAGTGGGAATTTCAAGGTACTTGGAGAGAGATCAAGGGAGGGACATTTGATGGGATTGGAGAGGTGGGCAGAGATGGATCTTGTAGAGCTCTGGAGGTTTGGTAATGAGGATTTTGGGTCTTGTTCTGTGTTCAGCAGGAAGCCACAGATGGGTTTCAAGGGAGGATGTGATATGATACGTTTAAAGAAGATACCTCTGAAATATTGGAAATATAGGGCCATTCAACAATCCACAAGAGAGATGATGGTGGCTTGGATTAGGGAGGTGACAGTGTAGATCTGAGAAGAGGATGGGTTGGGGATATATTTTGGGAGTAGCTATAGAAGTGGAATTGAGAAAGATGAGAGAGAGAGAATGAATCAAGCATTACTCCTAGACATTGAGAGGTGGGATAGAAGAAAAGGGTCTTGCAAAAGGGATTCCAAAGAGGCAGAGATAGAATAGAAGGCAAACCAAGAACATGGGAGTCACAGGAGCCAAGAGAGAAGAATGCCTTGAGAGGGAGGGAGGGAAGAAGAAGCTGGAGGTCTTGATCAGGGCAATTTCAGTAGAATGATAGGGAGATAAGAGTAGAATTGGATTACCACGGGTTAAGGAGTGAAAGGGAGGTGGATCCAGTGGGTGTATAGACAATTCCTTTGAGAAGTTCGGATGTGAGAAAGAGCACAGAAATGGGGAAGTGGCTGAGGTGGATGAAATAGGGAGTTTCTCTTAACATTAGAGACAGGAGTGCACTTGTTCATTAATGAGGACCAAGGAAAACGCAGAGAGAGAGATTGCTAGCTAATCACTATTCTTTTTTTGTTTTGTTTTGTTTTTTAAATTTTATTATGTTATGTTAGTCACCATACAATACATCATTAGTTTTTGATGTGGTGATCCACGATCCATTGTTTTTGTATAACACCCAGTGCTCCATGCAGTATGTGCCCTCCTTAATACCCATCACCGGGCTAACCACCCCCGCTCCCCCCTCCCCTCTAAAACCCTGTTTGTTTCTCAGAGTCCATAGTCTCTCATGGTTCATCTCTCCCTCCGATTCCGCCCCCCTTCATTTTTCCCTTCCTTCTCCTAATGTCCTCCATGCTATTCCTTATGTTCCACAAATAAGTGAAACCATATGATAATTGACTTTCTCTGCTTGACTTATTTCACTTAACATAATCTCCTCCAATCCCATCCATGTTGATGTAAAAGTTGGGTATTCATCCTTTCTGATGGCTGAGTAATATTCCAGTGTATATATGGACCACATCTTCTTTATCCATTCATCTGTTGAAGGGCATCTCGGCTCTTTCCACAGTTTGGCTATTGCGGACATTGCTGCTGTGAACATTGGGGTGCATATGGCCCTTCTTTTCACTACATCTGTGTCTTTGGGGTAAATACCCAGCAGTGCAATTGCTGGGTCATAGGGTAGCTCTATTTTTAACTTTTTGAGGCACCTCCACATTGTTTTCCAAAGTGGCTGTACCAACTTGCATTCCCACCAACAGTGAAAGAGGGTTCCCCTTCCTCCACAACCTCTCCAACATTTGTTGTTTCTTTCCCTGTCCATTTTTGCCATTCTAACTGGTGTAAGGGGGTATCTCAATGTGGTTTTGATTTGAATTTCCCTGATGGCTAATGATGAACATTTTTTCATGTGTCTGTTAGCCATTTGTATGTCTTCTTCAGAAAAGTGTTTTTTCATGTCTTCTGCCCACTTTTTGACTTGATTATTTGTTTTTTGGGTGTTGAGTTTGAGAAGTTCTTTATAGATCTTGGATACCAGCCCTTTATCTGTAGTGTCATTTGCAAATATCTTCTCCCATTCTGTGGGTTGCCTCCTTGTTTTGTTGACTGTTTCCTTTGCTGTGCAGAAGCTTTTTATCTTGATGAAGTCCCAAAAGTTCCTTTTTGCTTTTGTTTCACTAGCTTTTGGAGATGTATCTTGAAAGAAGTTGCTGTGGCACTATTCTTTTCTAAAGCATGAAAGAGGCAAGATTGGCAGTTGAGAGCTGGGGTGTGGACAGAGCCGAGAGGAAAAGGTGTGGGATTCCTATCTTGTTCAGTGGGAAGATACACTTACTAGGGAGAGAAGGATTTGGAATCTCAGGCTGTGTGGAGGACCATTTAAGATGATTCATTTAAAGGGAAATCAAATTCACCAGGATTGTTTGTGAGATGAGTTTTGGTGATACAGAACACAGGGTTAAGTAACAGCGAATCCCAGAGTGGGAACAGTGTATTCTTCTCCCATTCTCTTTCAGTTGACTAGGGAGAAAGCCTCAGGATGGTGCGAGTACATCTATAGCAATTCTCTAACTTCTGTTAATGTCCCTTTTTAGTCAAGAGAGAGCGGGTCTCAGGCTTGGAGCTTTCCATCTGAAATTATGTCAAGTAGGAATTGAAAAACACTGCTTTGCTTTCATTGTACTTGATTTTCTGTGATTAATTATGCTTTTGTCAAGGGATACTGGTTTTCCATGTGTGTTGGTGAAACACAATTTTCTTTTAAAATAGAATTATTTGAGTTTAAAAAGTGAAGCAATACAAAGAAAGAATCTGCCGGAGTTAATAGTATAGAGAGTATGGGACATGACCAAAATGGTGACAGTGGCAGAAGACTAGGAGTTGCATTCCCTCATGTTGCCTGACCTGATTTTCATTAGGGCAACAGTTAACTTCTACTCCTGTAAGTTAGTGTCAAAGGGATGAGTCTCAAAGTCCCTGAGGTGAGGTGGGCTGCGCTGTGGGTTGGGAACCGCACAGATGAATTAATAGCCCAGCGTCCCAGGAACCACCATGTGAGCTAATCCAATGGCAAGTGTTGGTGAGTTAGCTGGGCGACAAGAAATCCTAGGGCAGATGAGCAGATGGTGGCACTCCCTGGTGCTGTACTCTCCCCCTACACTCTCCACCCCGGCTGTTGCCTCCTGTTAGAGTTCCTCCTGCTGCCATCTGCACCCACCTTCCCTATGTAGTATTATCTTTCTGCTTTAGAACTGTTCTCACTCCCTGCCCTACTGTGCAAGGGAGAGCATACACCAGAAGCTGAAGACACATGCCCAACCATCTGACTTCAGCCTTGGCCCTTGGCCTTTGCGAGGCATGGGCACAACCACTGGATCAATCAGAGACTCTGGGATTTTCCTGGTCCGTGGTGCCTTAAGGAGACATATCATTTCCTAAATGGAGAGTATGCCTTTCCTGGAAGAAGGAGGGAACAAGTGCCTTTTCTTTGTTCACTTCTGGATTTCCAACCATATATGTAGACTTGTTTCTAGCAGAACAGTATCTGTAGGGTGACCAACTTTTCCCAGTTTTCCTGGGACTGTCCTGGTTTTAAAACCCGAAGTCTCACATCTTAGGAATCCCCACAGTTTCAGGCAAACTGGAGTGGTTGGTCACCCTCATCTTAGGTCCCGAGACAAGTATACACTTGTGGGGTGGCATTTCTCTTAGACACTAAAGAATGTTCAGGTGGCTGTGTCCAGAGATCTGTGTTTTGACAAAGTCAAGGGTATTAAATGATTTCCTCATTCAGATTTAGACCACAGTGAAAATATTAAAACCATGCTGTTTTTGTTAATACAAGTTATGTAATGCATCAAGAGAAGGGTTTATTGCATCAGCAGTGGCTTTGATTGGGCTGAGCCAGGAAAACCTACAAAGAACTATTCTTCAAGGCATGTTTATAAAACCTGCTATGTTCACAGTGAAACGTAAGCCCCAATCAGCTTCTTACTGATGCATTGATCCTATGGCGTACCTGTCTGCAAAACAGGCTGTGCTTACCCCAAATATTTGGGATTTGCATGGTGTGTTACCTTAAAGTAACGCTAGCTGCAATGATAAACAACTCCAAGGTGAATAATTGCTCCAAACAGTAGCAGTTAACTTCTTATTCACTTCAAGTCCAAAACAGATGTTCCTGATGGGTTGGTAATCCTTCTCCAAGCAGTGATTCAGGGACCCAGGATCCTTCCATTTTGTGGTTATATCCCACACGTGGCTTTCAAGGTTGTGATGATCTGCATCAAGCCAATGGAAGGGTAAAGAACGTAGAAAAACATGCACGGAAGCTCTGGGGAAGGACAAGCTTGGGTGTGGCATACATCATCTGTTCACATCCCATTGGCTAGACCTCAGTCCCAGGCCACACCCACTGCAAGCGGGCTGGGAAATGCTGTCTAGCGAGTGCCTGGAAAGAAGAGGACGTGGGTTTGGTGAAAGCCAGCAGTGTCTATGACAAGTGATTGTCTTGTGTCTTTCTCACTATAAACCAGAGGCGGATTTAATCCCGAATGTAAGAGACCTGCAACTGCAGACACATGGGATTGAATTCCGTTTCTTTTCCTCTTTCTAAATGTACTCCATCCTCACACATAAGTTGTTGTTCCTTTTTTTTTTCCTCCCAAACTATAGCTCATTTGGGTCAAATAAAAATAGAGAGGCTATTTCTTAATGTGTCATCTCGAACTCTTTAAGAAAGAAGATGCAGTCATAATTATAAAACAAATACACTTAAAACATGTGAATGATCCTTCTGGTTGAACAGGTCCCTCCACCTAAGGGTAACTTCATAAGACTCATGGAGGTCTGCATTAGTTTTCTATTGCTGCAACAAACTACCACAAACTCAGTGGCTTCAAACAACACCAATTTATTAGGGTTCTGAAGGTCAGAAGTCCAAAATCAGCCTCAGTGGGCTTAATATCATGGTGTTCACAGAGCTGCATTCCCTCTGGAGGCTCAAGGGAGAATCCATTTCTCTGACTTTGCCAGCTTCTAGAGGCCACTGCAGTCCTTGGCTCATGGCCTCACATCATGCTGACCTCTGCTTTCATCAACACATCTCCATCTTTCTCTGACTCTCTTGCCTCCCTTTTATAAGGACCCTTGTGATTACCTTGGGCTCCCTTAGATAATTCAATATAATCTCTCCATCTCAAGGTCCTTAACTTAGTCATGCCTGCAAAGTCCCTTTTGCCATGTAAGGTAACATTTCAAAGGTTCCAAGGATTAAAACATGCACATCTCTGGGTGAGTAGGGAGCTATTACGCAGCCTACCATAAGATCCTGTGCCTCTACTTTGAATGATAATCAGCATGTCTAAGTCTACATTGAGAGAGGAATGGGTACGATTGGGTCATTGACCTGACTGAAGTGGGATGGGGTAGGTAGCAATCTGTAGGACACTGGAGGGACTGGATCATCAGGGACTGTAACAATCATGACATATTGATGTCAGTACACAATAGGAGAAGAAACATGAAAACAAGCCAACATACAAATAATAACTTGTGAACATCTTCATAGAAATTGATGAAGGTGTGGGTAGAAGGACCTCAGAGTCTTTGTGTAAGGATAAAAAGAAAACAGAAGTGGTTTTTGTAGGACCATATTATGGATAGATAAAGAGATTGCCAAAGCTGATCACAGAATTGGCAAAGGGCCATGAGCATGATGCGCAGCGTGGGGACTTCCGCTAGGGGGGTCTCACAGCTAGAATAGAGTGTCTGACATTTCTTACTTTGCTATCAGTTTAATCTCCCAGAGATTGGAGAACATGGGGAAACAACCGATACCCTCAGGATCCAGTTCTAGCTAATAAAGAGAAATTAGTTCTGTGGAAATAAAAGTAATCTTGGAGAAAAAAGACCATGGGGCATCACTCATGTATATCAATGATTTTATGTGTGGGCTGGGGGGAAAAAGGGAGAATTATATTTGTTCCAGGGGCTATGCTAAGGGCCTTACTTCTATAAACAGTGCAAAAGTCCTATGAAGTAGTTAATTATATTAGTTATCTATTGCTGTGTAACAAATTGCCCCCTAATTTAATAGCTTAAAACCAATAATAATCATCTATTATCATCCTTTATGGTTCTGAGGGTTGATTGCGTTCATCTAAGAGTTCTGGCTTGGGGTATGTACATGTTTGCTGGCAGACTGTAGCTGAGGCAGGAATAATCCTAAGGCTTCTTTGTACACATGTCTGATGCCTGGTTTGGGAACGCTCAAACACTGAGCAACTGGAAGACCTAGTAGCTTTAGGAGAGTCAAACTTCTTTCGTGGTGGCTCTGGGTTCCCCAGGGGACTCCGCATATAAAATATAGGACACTCAGTTCAAATTCAAATTTCAGAGAAACAACAAATAAGCTTTATTAGTATTAGTATGCCCTGTGCAGTATTTGGGACATACTGACACTAAAAAATTATTTGTTGTTTTTCTGAAATTCAAATTTAGCTGGGTGTCCTGTACTTCCACTTGCGAAATCTGGGAACCCTATTCCAAAAGTGCGCGTCTTGTGTTGCCTTGCATAGCATTCTGCCTGCCCAGATAGGAAGGTTTCTACATCCCATTGTAAGAAAAGCGTACGGGATGGGGCACACATGTATATTTATTGGTGTGGCCATCTTTGGAAAACACAGTCTTCAGAATAGCCCTCCTCTGTACAGATCAGGAGACTTCGGTACAAGCAGGTTCCCTGACTTGGTGAGGTGACATTGCCAATAAGTGGGAGTGCCAAGATTCAAGTCCATGGCTGCCCGGACCCCGAATCCATTTTGGAGCTCATGATACCCAAGAATGAGGAAAGTTTTGCAGCTAAGCACACAATCTAGACTTTAGGGAAGCAGATTTCCCCAAAGATCGGAGGAGAGATAGGCCAGATGTCCTGGTCAGAGATTTTCAAATGAATGATGTCTCCAGAGGGCTGGGATGTCACTCTGAGCCTGCAATTGCAAGTGATCCTCCTGCAGAAGAAAAGGGAATGGGGCTAGTAAAACCAGAGGCCGCACAGGAAATCCTCTGATGTTCTCAGACTTTAAAAGGGCAGGAACAAAAATGGGAAGGAAGAGCACTTACCCGAGGACAAATAGAAATCCGCGGTGGAGAATTGTAGGAAAGCAGCAGGAAGTGTTACACCCCAAATGGTCTCAGAGAGAATGGCTGGGAAAACAAGGAAGGGCTAGACTTGTTGCTTCAGGTCAATGGTGTAACATTTATGGGCCAGAAAAGGAAGGAACTCTTTCAAGACAATGACCTTGAAACCAAAACAGCCTCTGGAATGCAATAGATGATCAATACATGTTAGTTCAATGCATGAATTAACATGAAAATATGTTGAGAAGGGAAATAAAGTTATGCCAGGATTCACCCCAGTAAGAAAGCACTGGGGTGTTTTGTTTTTTGTTTTTAAAGATTGTATTATTTGAGAAAGAGAGAGATAGCAAGAGAGATTATGAGCAAAGCGGGGGAGCGGGATGAGGGAGAAACAGGCTCCCCACTGAGCAGGAAACCCCATGCAGGACTCGATCCCAGGACCCTGGGATCATGACCTGAGCAGAAGGCAGACACTTAACTGACTGAGCCACCCAGGCGTCCCAGCACTGAGTTCTTTGAAATGGGGCTTTTGGTGCCAAAGATCTACAGCCAGGTGGGCTGCTAAGAGTAGAGACTGTGAAGAAAACAAAAGTAATGAGCAAACATCAGTCTAATGCCCTGAAGGAGTAATTAATGACCATTAAGATGGGTTATTGGCAATAATTAGGACCACTATTCCATCGCCGAATTAGCAGAAGAAGTTTTGACTCACAAGTATCTTTGGTTTGAAATGGTTAAAATGTAAAACAAAGTCATTCATTTTAAGGATTTTTCTTAGTTTAAT
Organism: Phoca vitulina; assembly: GCF_004348235.1. Lineage (NCBI taxonomy): Eukaryota > Metazoa > Chordata > Mammalia > Carnivora > Phocidae > Phoca > Phoca vitulina. Next base: position 11,169,660 of record NW_022589731.1, on the reverse strand, counting down.
GTTTAAAATCTTCTAACTCTGTATTTTCTTGCCAGGGAAAACCTTTAGCAGAGGGGACGCAATGTGATGAGCACTGGGCATTATATGCAACTAATGAATCATTGAACACTACATCAAAAACTAATGATGTACTTTATGTTGGCTAACTGAATTTAAATTTAAAAAGTAAAAAAAAAAAACGAATTAAAAAAAAGAAAAAGAAAAAGAAAAAGAAAGGTAGCACCAAACTTGAACATTTGCTCTCACCCCTTAAGCTTGAATATAATTTATTAACTGAAGACATTGTCTTTGTGACTATTTTATTTTATTTTATTTTTTTTAAAGATTTTGTTTATTTATTTGACAGAGAGAGATACACAGCAAGAGAGAGAACACAAGCAGGGGGAGTGGGAGAGGGAGAAAGCAGGCTTCCCGCAGAGCAGGGAGCCCGATGCGGGGCTCGATCCCAGGACTCCGGGATCATGACCTGAGCCGAAGGCAGACGCTTAACGACTGAGCCACCCAGGCGCCACCTTTGTGACTATTTTAATATTTAGCCCTATGAACCACAGGGAACTTTTTTTGTGGAATGGATAGTACAAAAAAAAAAAAAAAAAAGGTTTGTTTTTGGTTTGGTTGTGCTTAAAATTTGTTTGTTGGCAAAATAATTTTGACTAATGTAATCAATAAAATGCTTTGCCTTTTCATTTGTAATTATAGACTTTATGTATAAATGCTGGAGATTTCCCATCAAGCCCCTGTGAGATTTGCATTCAGAATGCCTGTAGTTGAAAGCATTTAGCTTGTTTTGGTATTCAGAAATCTGTTGACAGACACCAAAAATAAGACATCAGATACATTTATTCAGTCATTATTTTTTTGAATTCCTACCATGTGCGGTCTGTGTTTTAGGCACTGAAGACAGAGCAAGAAATAGGATAGGCTCTGGTAAACAAGTAATCAAATTTAAAAAAATAAATAACTTCAGAGAGCAATATATACCATAAAAGAAAAAAAAATAGGTGGGGGGATATGGAGTAACTGCAGAAACTTCTATCATAGATATTTAGCTAAGATTTGTACAGGATGGTGGGGGGCCTGGGTGGCTCAGTGGGTTAAACATCCGACTCTTGGTTTTGGCTCAGGTCATGATCTCAGGGTGGTGAGATCGAGCCCTGCATTGGGCTCCGCGCTGAGCACAGAGTCTGATTAAGGTTCTCTCTCTCTCCCTCTCCTCCCCCACCCACCACTCATTCTCTTTCTCAAAAAAAAAAAAAAAAAAAAGATTTGTATAGGACGGTGACATATGAACACAGATTAAATGATAAGGAGCTAGCCATTATGGATATAATGTATTATCCCTGTAATAAATCCTATAAGAATGTATTTAGTTAGTTATTTAGGCATTTGGCCTCCCAGAACTGTGGGAGCTGGTTAACTTGTCTTAGACATGAGGCTGTTTCTGCACCCGTGCTCCATCGGAAGTCCGCAGAGCAGGCCAAGGAGTGAGGGAAGGAGGGACATGCTGGGAGTTGGCACCTGACTGGGCTCTCACCGCCTTCAAGCCTCCGGCCTTGGTGCCCTTTGTCATTGGGCTAAGTGTGCCCTGGGCAGGATCCTGCGGGGACTGCAGGTGCCATGGCTCAGCTGCTGTCCAACCGAACGGGCCAGCAGACAGGCCTCCACGCGGGCGAGCTGGCCCAGCACCTGGAGCCCAGCGTTGGCCTTCCTAGCAGGACAGAATGATGCTGCGCCTCCATTTCTGCCTTCCACGTCTCGTACACGATTGTGGCCCATGCTAACCTGGAGCTGTGCCTGGAGAGGAATTCTAAGTAGAGTTCCAGCTTAGCCGAGTTGACACAATACAAGCCGAGTCCAGCTTGTTCTCAGAATAGCTAGATGACCAGGGTGGCTCACCTCCCCCATTTGGGCTCCTGCCTTGCCTCCTCAGTGCAGACCTGTTTAATACTGCTCTTGCCGGCCCATACACACACTTCCAGTTCCCCCTCATTTCTATTTTCCGTGGCACTCATTACCTTTGTATGCATGACGTTACTGATTATTATCACGTTTGCTTCCCATCAGTAGAATGGAGGCTCCACAAGAGCACAGATACTTCTCCATTTTGTCTCCTGGTGTGTCCCAAACACCTTGGACAGCCCTGTCACAGAGCGGGCACTTGATGGCTACTGTTGAAGGGTAGAGAACGGTGGGAACATGTCAGAGATGAGTCTGGAGGAATCAGCAGTGGCCAGGGCAGGTAGCATGGATTTCATTTTAAATGTGGTGAGAAGCCTTTGGGAGGTTTGCACCTGAGGAGTCATGTTTTATAAAGCTCGCTCTGGCAGTGTGTGCATGTGGAGGGATGGGCATGAGGGATTTGGGAGAGGGCTGAGCTTGGAAGCAAGAAGACCAGGTAGGAAGTGATTACAATTGTCCCATTCTACAATCACAATCGTACAATCGGCCAGAGGAGAGGCAGGTGGTCAGATTCAGGATATATTTAAATGGGAGAGCTTTCAGCACTTGCCGATGGGTTGGATGTAAAAGATAAGGGTAGCTCAGGGTTTTATTCTGAGCTACTGAGTGACATGGTGGGCCCATAGGCAGAGCAAAAGATTGGGAGAGGAGGAAGTGGTCTGAGGACAGAAACCATGGTTCTCGTTTATGATTCAACAAGTATTTACTGAGTCCCTATTCCATGCTGAGCACAGTCTTAGGGATACAACAGTGAACAAACTGGACTAAAATCCCTGCCCTCTGGCAGCTTACATTCTCGTGGGAGGAATAAACAATAAACAGGAAAGCCAGTAAGATGTTACAAGGTTATAGGAGGTGTGGATAAGGGAGGGTATAGGGAGTATAAAGGGAGGTTGTAATTCAAAATAAGGTGGTCAGGAAGACCTCTTTAATAAGGGGCCTTTGGAAAAGACTTGGAGGAGGTAAGAGAGGAAATCATGAGGACGCCTGGTGAAGGAGTTTTCCAGGAAAATGGAATAGCAAATTATCCTAAGTTGGAGCCTGTCTGCCATGTTTGAGAGGCAGCAAACAGACCAGCAGTGAGAGAGGAGGACAGAGAAGCGATGAGTTGGGGATGTCAGTCAGTCCATGTTACAGATTTGGATTTGGTATGAAATGAGAAGCCACTGGAAGCAGGGGAGGGACATGAGCCAATTTTACCTTTTGAAAGTTTTGAACCACCATTAAATATCCTGGTGGACTTGTCAAGGAAGAATCTGGATATGAGTCTGGAGCTGAAGGGAGAAATTATTGCTGGATTTGGGTGCTATCTGTCTATGAGAGTATTAATGCCACAGGACCAGATACGGTCAACCAGGGAAACATTATAAAGAGAGAAGTGCAAATAAAAGGCAGCAAAAATCCAAGAAGGAAGTGTCATGCATGGATACTCAGACCATCTATAGTTATGCCTGGTTCTGTTTCTTTCATGGTGGGGGACCACTATTGGGAGCAATGCTTGATTTAATTCTTACGCAGTGCTCTGAGAGTCCATAATCAGAGAAATGTACAAATTCAAAAATACATAATACATACATGTGCATATTGTAGTCCTTTGTAAGAAAAGCTAGAACTGTAAGTGGTATCTGGTGGGCAGATGTAACGGACAATACCCAGAAGTGACCAGACATTCTCAGCTACAGTTAACATCCATCTTTTGCTCCTGGGACCAAACCCTGCTGTTGGCAGAGGCTGGTGCTTTGTGCAATTAAGGCCAGTTAAGGTCACAGTTGCCTTGAAGCTTTTGCTCGAAAAGATTACTCTTGCCCGCCCACAGATGGTCAGAGGCTAGCTGTAGTGTTCTGGTAGACCAGCTCTCCGCAATGAGGTGGCATGGGAGGAGCCTGATTTGTGGTGTTTGCCTATTTCCATGCTGTAAATAGTCTCACTACAGCCGATTTCTGGTTACCGATGATTTAACAACTGGCTCTCAAAATTCCTGTCATTGTCCTGCATATCTAACGGCTGACGTCAGCATACCAAGCTTTCTCTTTCCATGACCTATGCCTAGGTTATGCTTTTGAAGCATCCCAAAGCTACGGCTTCTCAGATTCTCTCCACTCCCTCTATCTGTGCCTACAGTTCACGTTGAAGATGGCCAAGTGCCCAGCATGATGGCATTTACCTCTGAAACTAGGAGCTCTTTCTCTGTTAAGTCACTTTTAACCATGACCCCAAGAAGACATGAGCAAGTGTTTTCTGCATTGAGCTGCTGTCTCTGTCATTTCCTGCTGCAGGATACTTGTCCTTGCCGGGACGGCCTGTATATCTGACCCATGTGATGCTTTCTGCACGATGAAATTATTCTGAGACCTCCTGTAGGGAGGGCCCTGAACTTGATGCTGGGATCCAATGAGCACAAGTCTGCCCTCTAGGCCCTTGTAGGAGAACTGAGAGAAATGGAAAGGATACCTGGGAAGGTTATAGTAATTACTATTTTTTTTTTAGAGTCAGCAAATGTACCATGCAAAATGAGGGCTACAGATGGTGGATGCTGAGTTCACAGTAGGCAAACTCAGGCAGGCTTTCTCGGGGGCTGTGGGCTGGAATGTGTACTAAGGCACAAAGTGAGCACCATGCGAAGCTTGGGCCTGGGGTACCATTTACTTTTCTCATTTTCATTTGCCTCTTTGCATCAAAGGAAATCCATCCCCCCAAGCACTTTTAGTGGTCAGCAAAATGCCGTGGGTGATTATACATTAGAACAAAGACAGACAGTATCTCTGTATCTATCTATTTACTTATATCGGAGCATTACTCTCCCCACCCCAAATTCTACCCCATCTCTCAAAGTCACATATGGGAAATTCAACGTCCTTTGGGACTCACTGCTCCTTAGGAGTGGGAAAGAGACTATTTACTGAGCCATTTCACTACATTTAGAGCCCAGTGACCTTTCTCCCATATGTACTATACTGTGTTTGGGAAAAGAAGCTCCATTAGTTGGTCAGTGGATTCCCTCTGGTCACTGCAGCCTCTTTTTTTCACGCTGATCAGCAGACCTGGCAGGAAGCATCTCAGGTGGGTCATGTGGCTGGGAGAAGAAGTCGGAGAAAGCCATGCCAGGTGCCACCCCCTCCGGATCCCCAGGACAGGAGGCATTTTGTGGTTGGCGGAAGACGCAACTGTCCCCCATCACTCTTTTTGTATACGTGATGGTGATTTGGGGGGAAATGCACAAACCAGAAGACATGCAGACGGTGAGGCTGTTCTCCCTGGTGACATTTGTGCTGCATTCCTGCCCCCGCCTCGTGTGCATTGCAACACTCAGACCGGTGGCTTCTGGGAGCCAAGTGGCTGATTGGGAACCCCAGGAGGCAGCAAATACAAATTAATCTTCAGGCCCACCAGTTCCCCTGAAACATACCACTTGCTAAACTGTGACTTTCAAGCCAAGAGCAGCAATTTTCCACAGCTCAAGTCTGGAAAAGGCTATGAAACCACATGGGTCAGAAAACCAAAGGTGGTTTTTTGCTATTTTGCATGGAGCACCAGAGGTACAACTTCAGAATTCCAGATGTGCCGCAGCTGGAGAAAGTGTGTGTCCACAAAGCTGCATAGTGACTTCAGAAAGGCAACTGCTGGGGGTTTCCAAAAACAGACCATTGACATGCTTCTCTTTTCTCTTCCTTCCTTCCTTCCTTCCTTCCTTCCTTCCTTCCTTCCTTCCTTCTTCCAAAGCTTATCTGAACTGCTGGACTTACTTGTTTAGAAAGAGAGAAAAAAACCCACAAAAACCCAAACCTGGCACCCTTTGTTTTGTTTTCCCAATTTTCTTGTCAACTGACTCATGATAAAAAAAAAATGTCAATTTCAATTCTGCAGAACAGAAAACTAGAGAATTTATAGGCAACTACTGGAAACAAAGGGACCATCTGGTTTTTTAAGTATAATTTTTCTCCGAAATAGTTCTCTCCAAGTACTAAGATCATTTACTTTTCCTCACTTCACCACTGTGAATATTCCTCTTTTTCCATAGAACCACAGTGCCCAACTCAGGTGGGTTTCTTTGAAAAGGCCCCTTCTCCTCGGGGTGGGGGGGGCTTCCCCTCCAGAAGGCCTATGGGGTAACAGGGACATCTGTCTCTGATGCGGGGAGGGCTTTGTTATGGGAAGCAGCTCCATGACTAGTGGAGGTCATCCAACCCTGGTTATTTTGGTTCATTTGTCATTTTGTAGTGACAGTTTTCACTTTCCTCCAGGAATCTCCAGGGAGGTTTTACAACATTGTGACTAAAACTCAGTCATGTGCTGGTAGCTTCCCCAGACTGAAGATTTCCTTGCCCCAAAGCCAGAGGTGGCTCCGTCAATGGGGCAAAGTCTTATGTAAGCCATGTGACGGTAACCAGTGGTCTCTAATCTTCTACCCTCCTTCCTTTCAGTCCAGTGCTTCCTGGCTCACAGCCCCCTCCCACATTCAGGAACCATCTGGCATCCATGTCAGGGTTTCTGGAGGTTCCCAATGGGGCCTTGCATTCTGCTCACCAGGCCGGGCCTCAGAGAATTGTCAGATGTGGACTTCCTGTGCTCAGCAGCTTGCTTTCCTGGACCCCTCTCTTTTCTCAGCCTCTTTCTCTCTCTTCCACCCCAGTGTCAAATGCAGCTCCCGGTCCGCAAGACACCCTATCACAAGACTGTGGCACTTGGCCCACTTTGCCGCAGGCTCAGGAGTGATGGGCTGGAGCTCTAAGTGAATGTTACACAGTCCTGACCTGAGCCTGATCTTCCTCTTCAGGCCCTCAGGGTCTTGCTCTGCCCCTGGGTCCTCTAGTTCCCCGGAACTGGTCCTGTCACCCCAGCTCCTCTCCCATGTCCCCCGCCCCCAGGCCACCCTCACCCTCCCTGGGTGGCCCTGAAGTCTTCCCATTCTGCGCACTTGATTTGCTGCAGCGCGTTCTAAGCTCACTCTTCCTGGGAAGACTATGCCCAGGTGGTCTCTCCTCCCTCCACCAAATGGCCCACCACACCCACGAGGATATTTTCATCCTCATGGATGAAAGAGAGAAGCAACTGTCTATAAGCAGAAAGGAATGATGCCTCTCTGGTATAAGGCCATGACTAATAATTTGGGGATTGGCTTTATTTCTCACTAAATTCAGCCTGCACTGTCCCCATCTGAGACTATGCAGGGTCTTTGTTGCACCAGATTTAGGTTCAAATACGTGTCAAGTGCCAGACATTCTGGTGAGCACTACAGATACAAGAGTGGACAAGCCAGGCATGTCTCCAAACACGTGCCGCTGGTGAAGAAGGGTGTGTGGGGACCTGCCCAGAACCCCGGAATGTGCTCAGGCCCCTCGCTCCAGCCACATTCGGTTTCACCTCTGGGAATTCAGGTTGGACCACCAGGCGAGCTTGTGCCTTATGAGCTTGGAGACCACAGAGCTCAGAACATCCTTGAGGATGTTGGGGTCCCAGACGCCAAAGTGAAGTCTTGGAGTTACCACCCCAAGTTTACTCCAGCTCTGGCTCTGGCTCTGGCCAGAGCTGGGGACGTCCATTCACAGGGTGACAGCTGCTAGAGCCCAGAGGGAGGTCAAGACTGGGGCCACAGAACACCTCCAGTGAATGCCAGTTTCTGCTTTGTGACCATACGCATGGTCACAGCTTGATCCCCTCGAAGTAGGGGTGGGGGGAAGCCACAAAAGCCAGGGATGGTATGATTGTGGCTCTCAGCAGTTGTGTCCTCATTTCTGTGGTCAAGCAGAGAGGCTGAGAACATGTTCTGAGAAGAATGATCCAGTAATGCTGGCTGAGTGCCAAGGGCAGAGAAGCAGGTTAAGATGGCCCCGGGAAAGAGAATCAGGCCCTTCCCCACTCCTGTGGAATGGGTTGCATGGGAAACCACTGGATGTATCCTACATTTCTGCTGTGCTTTCATTGCCATTTTAAAAAGGCATGAAAATAGAACCACTGGTTAGTGACCAAGAAGCCACCTACAACTTTAGTTGTGACCCAACTTTGTGGTCCAGACTAGAACTCCTACAACTTTGACAGGCGCGTGCATCCCCTGGGGGTCTTGTTAAAATGCAAATTCTGATTCAGTGACTCCAGGGTGAAACCTGAGATCCTGCATTTCTGCCACGCCCCTGGGTGATGCTGAAGCTGCCGGCCTGTGGCCTATACTCTCTAAGTGGCAAGGCTTAATGATCTGCTGAGCTCCACTGACACCATGTCCACAATTCGGGGTCACCGTGAAAGGGACAAGGACAACAGGAGTGCCCCAGACAAGGCTGAGAGGCCTGTGTCCGTGACCAAGAGAGAAGCAGCTTTTCTCTTCCCTGCCCTCCTCCCGTGGCTAGAGGTCACACTCCTGGAACTGGGTTTGAGCTGATGGTTTCTTCTCCCCCTTGGCAGACACCCTGCCTCCCTAGAATATTTTCATCTGTCAAGGATGGAGCCACTTCTCCAAGACCCTTTCCAGGTAGTAAGAAGAGCAGCTCTGGCTCCCAAGACAGAATCTGACTTGTTCGTGAACCAGATTTCTGTGGTCTTGGCTTGGGGAAGAATCAGTCTTCTCATATTCCAGAAGAGTAGATATGCTTTATGGTGGGCTGGCATTCTACCTTGCGTATTCTTCACAACACATCTGTGAGGAGGTTTTCCTGCCCCCATTTACAGAGCAGGAAACAGAGGCTTGGAGAGAAATCAGGCAACACATCCAAGGTCATGCAGTTGACCATTTGCTGAGCTGCCACCACAGACTTGCTCCTTCCAGCACAGTTAACTGGTTTTCAATGATGTATTCAAAAAGCTCAGGCTTTTCCTGGATTGCAGACACTTACATCCATTAGTTGTGACCCTGCTACCAAACAGGGTGACCTTAAATTACTATCGACAAGAGATGGGAAAGGGTCATTAAGTACCAAGCAACATTTATCACTTAGACCAATGGATGTGCCCTAATGATTTTTTTTTAATTTCAAGGATAAAGAAAACAAAATATGTAAGCTTCCAGGCAGATTACTACAAATGAATATGTATCAGTGTGCCTTTAGATTTCTCTTCTATGACATGAAACAAAAGAATTGTTGGACAGCATTGACATAATTTTTAGGAGAAATGTTTATGAGCCAATAATTCCAACATTCAGCCAACTTAATGCTCGCAAAGACATGATCGATTCTAGACCTCAGAAAGTCAACTACCTACAAGCCCTGCCCAAAAAAATTACCCAAAGAAGAATACCAGTCAATTAGCAGATGAAGTAAAACAAATGACTTAAGAATGGGGAAGACACGGTATAAGTATATGGTGTCATGTGACCAGTTAAATACAAGTAAATCTAAATAATTATTGCTAATGTAGCTATAAAACTTCATGTAAATATCAAAATAATTATTGAAAGAGAAGATATATATTACTAGTAATAATAATTTAAGCCAAAAATTCCCAATTAAATAAGCCAAAGCTGGAAATGGCTGAAAGAAGTAGAAAGTAAGCAATAATGTACTAAATGTCATGTCTTATATACAAGAAAAACAACAGATGCTATTTCATTCTTGTCATTGATAATCAGAGAAAAATAAATTTAAATTAATATTAAACAGTAGCATAGTAAAGAGAGGATGTGCCATATTTTCCCCAAAAGTATTAGAAAAGGAAAAATAAAATAGATCAGAAAAGTATACCTCAAAGTATACATAGCTGTTATCCCTAAATAATGGAATTATGTGTGATTTCATTGTCTTCTTTTTACTTTTTTTCATTTTCCAAATTTCTATAATAAACATGAACTATTTTATAATATACAAATGAAATCCCCAAATTTATTATGGGAAAGATTTGCTTCTTAAAAAAAAAACAACTACATGTGCATCCAGTAAACCAGTTTTACACAGTCTAATACCAAATAACCATGCTAACTGGAATTTTCTCTTTTTTGTCTATAGTCTCAGGAGGAAACTTATCTGTTTCTAAGTCTCAAATGTAGGAACGAATAATTGATATGCCTGGAACCTCCTATGAATAGATCAGTGATCTTTGCTTTGTGAATAGCATCAGAAGAAGGGAAAACTCAATGACCTTACATTGAAAGGTGTGGTCTCTTAGCCCCCCAGGTAGAACCCTCTCCTCTTAGCACTTCACATTTAGTTCATTGAAAGTCATAATTTTTATCACCACTGCTACTGTCACCACCATCACTGTCACCGTCATCACCATCATCACCCCCACCACTACCAACACTACCCCTATCATCCTCACCATGACCATGACCATGATCATCATCATCACTACCACCACTACCACCATCATCCTCACCATAACCATCATCGCCACCATCACCCCCATCACTACCACCACTACCACCATCATCCTCACCATGACCATCATCATCACCACCACTACCACCACTGCCACCATCATCCTCACCATAACCATCATCACCATCATCACCCCCACGACTACCAACACTACCACCATCATCCTCACCATAACCATCATCACCCCCACSACTACCAACACTACCACCATCATCCTCACCATAACCATCATCACCATCATCACCACTACTAACACTACCACCATCATCCTCACCATAACCATCATCGCCTTCATCACCCCCACGACTACCAACACTACCACCATCATCCTCACCATAACCGTCATCATTATCATCACCCCCACCACTACCAACACTACCACCATCATCCTCACCATAACCATCATCACCATCATCACCCCCATCACTACCACCACTGCCACCATCATCCTCACCATCATCATCATCCTCCTCACCATCACCATCCTCACCATTACCACCACCACCATAATCACCATCATCATCATCATTTCTGCTTTTTATTGAGCACCTACCATGAGCCAGTCTCCATACCTAATATATTATGTGCATAATCTCATATTAATTCTCACTAGAACCCTATGAGGTAAGAATCCTTTCCCCATCTTATAGCCAAGGAGACAGGCTCAAAGTGGTTAAATTGCTTGTCTGATCATTGATGACTCAGCATGAATTACAGTGATTTTAAAAAATTGTAACCATTTTATTTTAATAATAAAATGATACCACGGATTTGGGAGATTAGAGAAAAGAAAGAAAACCATGCATCTCCTCTACTTCCAATTCCCCTTCTCTTGCTGTATTTTTCTCCATAGTGAATATTACCTTTTAACATACTATAGATTTTACTTATTCATTATTTTTTATTATCTGACTGTCCTCAGTAGAATGTCAGCTCCACGAAGACAACTTTTTGTTGGGCTTGCCCATTGTTATATCCTCACAGCTGGTGCATAGTAAGTGCTCATTAAATATTTGTTGAGTGGCAATATTGACATGAACAAAAACTGAGATTGGGGAGAGAGGCTGGCATGGGTAGGAGGAGAAGGTAGGATTGATCTAGAACATTTAGTCTGAGGAGCTGAGGCATGCTAGGGGGAGCTGTCCTTCAGGCAACAGTGTGACTATGTGTGACTGGAACTGAGGGGCCAGGTCCAGCCTGGGAGCCTGGCTTTGGGAGCTGTTCAGAGTGGGGGGGGGTGGGGAGAGAGAGAGAAAGAGAGGCAGCTTGACAGCTTGAGAGTTTATGCTTTGAGGGCAGCAAGAACTCTGTGAGTACAGCAGTGGAGGGACAGGAGAAGAACTGGGAATGTTGGGTTTTGTAAATCAGGAGGAGGAAGTGTCAGGAAGTAGGTAGTCAAATGTGCCTTAAGGAGCAAAGATTTCAAGAAGAACTCGGAGGAGGCTTGTGCGTGAGATGAAGCCATCTGACTTGATGATTACAGATCATGGGTGTCTTTTCAGCAAGGACTCTCCATCAGACTGGCACCATCTGACATGGCGGCCACATGGACAGTTGGGCACTTGAAATGAGGCAAGCTCAAGTTGAGATGTGCTCCAAGTGCAAAAAAACACACTTAACCATGAAGTATTAGAAAAGTTAGAGGGGAAAAAAAAGAATGCAATATGGCTTATTAATAATTTTTATATTGATCACGTGTTGAAATGATATTTTCATTTCAAATATATCAGGTGAAATTATAGTATGTATTAGGTCAAATAAAATATGTTACTAAAAGTAGTTTCAACTATTTTTTGTTTTTTTTTACATTTTTTAGTATGATTACTAGATACTTTCCAACTACACATGTGGCTCACATCATATTTTCTTTTTTTTTTTTTTGAGTAGGTATTCCTACTTTTATTTTCCTTTTACTTTTTTTTTAATTTTTTTGTTATGTTAATCCCCATACATTACATCATTAGTTTTAGATATAGTGTTCCATGATTCATTGTTTGTGCATAACACCCAGTGCTCAAGGCAGAACGTGCCCTCCTCAATACCCATCACCAGGCTAACCCATCCCCCCACCCCCCTCCCCTCTAGAACCTTCAGTTTGTTTTTCAGAGTCCATCGTCTCTCATGGTTTGTCTACCCCTCCGATTTCCCCCCCTTCATTCTTCCCCTCCTGCTACATTCTTCTTCTTTTTTTTTTCTTTCTTAACATATATTGCATTATTTGTTTCAGAGGTACAGATCTGAGATTCAACAGTCTTGCACAATTCACAGCGCTTACCAGAGCACATACCCTCCCCAGTGTCCATCACCCAGTCACCCCATCCCTCCCACCCAACCCCCCACTCCAGCAACCCTCAGTTTGTTTCCTGAGTCACATCATATTTTCTATTGGACACTATCAGGCTAATCTGCAGGGGTTAAAATTCAGCAGCATGTATAAACTTGTCTTTCTTTTCTTTCCTTCCTTCCTTCCTTCCTTCCTTCCTTCCTTCCTTCCTTCCTTCCTTCCTTCCTTCCTCCTTCCTCCCTCCCTCCCTCCCTCTCCCTCCCTCCTCCTTCCCTTTTACAAACAAATGCCTTTTAGCAGCTACAGCATTTTCTGATGGACACTTGAGTGGTTGACCTCCCATTCTCAATAAAAATAGATGCTTTTTATAATATCAAATCATCAAATTGCTTTAACATGAAGTTGCCTGGAGCCATATTAAAGTCAGTGATGCAGGGATATGTAGTACATTATCTGTACTGAGCTTAGCTTCTCTGGGAGAAAAAGAAATGGCATAAATGAGGTTTCTTCTACACTAAGCAGCAAATAAGTGAAAGCCTTTGAAGAAACCACCTACATGAAGTCCTGGAATTGTAATTACCCAACCTCCAATTTGGCAAACAGAGGTTTTCTTACAATATAACCATCTCCCAAATAATGGTCCCTCGGGTGGGAGGTAGTGAGCCTGTGGGTTGCATGGGTCCAAGACAAAGATGTACTGATTTGGACACTTGAACAGCTGCTTAAGAAGGAAATTCCCAATGTTCCTCTTGGCTGGGATCAGGAATTGTTCTTGGACGCTGTGAGGTCAGCCTTCAGCCTTTATGTATCTGCTGGTAGTGCAATGAATTTGCTTACTTCTTAGAAAAATAAAAGGACACAATACAATAAGTTGCTTCTACTCCCCTCTGGTTTCTATGGAAAAATATTAAATATTCAGTATTAAAGTCTAGTGCCTGTAGCTATGTGGACATCCTTCCTGGAGGGGATAGACGACTTTAGGGCTAAGAAAGGACCCATGAGGCAATCATTTCAATAGACGAAGAGTGGACTCAGAGAGGTCTTTGGTTCCATGATGGCTGGCTTACCTCATCCGTCAGCAGCAGAGTCGCAAGGAGACCTCCCGTCCATCTTGCCACCTGCTTCCCATGGCTTGCCTCTCCTGTGTCCCCGACCTCCCCTTCCTCGGGAAACTCTGGGACCAGAGCTGGGACCAGAGATGCCAAGAAGCTCCTATACCTTAGGGTGGCTCTCTTCACCAGTGATCTTTTTTTTTTCTTTAAATAAATGAAAGAAAAATGGTTCTTTCCTCAAATACTTATTTAGGAACTTGGGGTTTAAGTGAACACCTCTGGTAGCCATTAGCATTTTTAATCAAGGAGCAGCTAAAATAAAACCAAGATTAATTGATTCTTTCCTAGGTTTGCACAGCTGTAATCTTGGTCTAAGGGCAAAGAAGGAATTACAAAAAGTTCCCCATGTAGTGACCTCCTTTCTATAAAGGGGGGGAACCGTTTTGCCTCCAGAATCCTAGCTCAGAGGTAGGACTCACCTCAAGATTGACAATGTCACATTCCAAGTGAGCCAGAGTACAGACGGAGGATTTCATAGGTGTGAACACCTGTGGCCATATCAGCATGCGCCGGGTTCCTCAGAAGCAGACCCTGAGCTGGAGATTCGTGTGCACATGGCTTATGAAAGGAGTCTTCCCCGGGACCTGGGGGAGCAGGACAAGGAGCGGGAGAAGCTGAGCATACCTGTGTTCTCCTGGGAAGTCCCAGCCTCAGCCTGATCCTGAAGAGGAGCCCCATGACGTCAGTTCTCCCTTGGAGGGAGACCACACCTGGGGCAGGAGAGCTGGTCTTCCCTCCCTCCGCACCAGTCAGTCATTGGTCAAGGGCCGACCTGACCAAGTGAGTTCCCAGCTGGCCCCAGTTCTCTGCAAGTGTAGCCACACAGAGTAGTCTTCTGGAGCGAGTCGTGGGTGTGGGCCGGAAGCAGAGCACACAGGGCCAGGGGTTGGACGCATGAGCCAGGGAGGGAAATGGAAGGGGTCTTGGTGAGGGCCCACCAGTCTGCTGTGCCCCAGCTTTGGCCTGAACAGAATCTCGATGTCATCTGCGATTCCACTTCTGTCTTCCAGCGTTTCTTCCCCAGACATCTGGGTTGGAGCGTATAATGGGCATTTGTTTTCTGGTTGCCCAATAGCCATTCCCTCTTTCCTTTGATCACTGTAATTTAATTATTATTAGGCTATTGGGCAATACTAAACGAATAGTAACTTCAGGAAATGATTCTTAGTCTGTATCTTTTGGCAGAGACGACCGGCCCAGACTTCCTGGGCGAGCGCGTGCCCCGGGCCCAGGCAATCAGCACAGGCCTTTCCCTGCGGCCCCGGGACTGCTTGAGGGATGGAACCCCGGTCAGAGGTCGAATACAGGGAATGGGAATGCCTCTGGAAATTTTGAAGCAGGAAGATATTTTATGCAGGGAAGCAGGTGCTCATGAAGTCCCTGGAAAGGCTAGAAAAGCAGACTCTGGCTGGGTCTTCAGGAAAGATGCTTCTGCTCACCAGGGACCAAGTAAGGAGGTGGGGAGGGAGGAGCCCCCAGCCCCCAAACCATCGTATTCAAGAATGTACCCAGTTGTTACAATCCAGGCCTCAGAAGCTTCCCTGCCCCCATGCAGCTAGAGACTGTCCACGGGGACAGCTGTCCTTGTCTGGGAGCCACAGCCGAGGCAGCAAGACCGGGGTAGTTCTGTCGCTGCTGCCTTCTGAATCTCACCCCAGGCCATCTGGGGGGGGGGGGGAGCAGCCCATTTGCCTGGCTAAGCCGAGGCTGGGGAGACAGATTTTCAGGTTGCAGCCCTTGCAGCCCGGGGAAGCATTCCTAGAGCGGTCGGAATGGGCTCTGAGGGCCAGTTCCTCTGACCGCCCCCCCCCCCCCCACAGGAAACAAGAGTCGGGGGGAAGAAAAGTTCTCTCTGTTTCCTGTGGGTTGTGAACATGAGAAGCATTGGTTTGGAGGGGCTGGAAGCTATCTTGACATCAGATAAGGTCCAAGAATGAAGCCAGTGCGCGGTGGAGATCCGAGGCCATCTGAGAGATCTAGAAAGCCCTGGTCTCCATGACACCTCTTCAAGGTCCGCAGAGGTGAGGCGACTTCTTCAAGGTCACACAACGATGACCGGTGGCGCTGGATCTAGAACACTGGACACCCAGGGCAGGATTTGGCCTGTCATGTGGTCCTGCACTCAGAGCCTGTCATCCCTTCCCTCTGCCCTGCAGCCTCCAGGGCTGCGCAGGCCCCGTTTATTAAAGAAGCTGATGGGCCTGACCCTTCTAAGCCAGCAGGGCCGCTTGGAGGTGGGCCCGAGCAGAAAAGCACTCAGAACACATTTTCGGGGCAGACGTGGCAGACCCTGGTGTGTATGAATAACTCATAACTGGAGCTGGGCTACTGGGAAGTGCAGAGCTGGCCTTGAAAACACCCTGGGGGGGGGGCGCCTGGGTGGCTCAGATGGTTAAGCGTCTGCCTTCGGCTCAGGTCATGATCCCAGGGTCCTGGGATCGAGTCCCGCATCGGGCTCTCTGCTCCTTGGGAGCCTGCTTCTCCCTCTGCCTCTCTCTCTCTCTGTCTCTCATGAATAAATAAATAAAATCTTTAAAAAAAAAAAAACACCCTAGGGGTTCTCTGCAAGTGGCATGCGAAAATGTGGCCACACAGGTTCAGCTATTTTAAGCTTCGGAAACCAAGGGAGGTTAGGCGGGGTGAACTGGCGGGCTCTGAGGGCAGATGAGGTTCCAGGCCAGCTTTCTCTGTGCCTCCAAGGTCACCTTGGGCCCCTCGCCTGTTACCAGTGACCTTGCTTTCCTCTTCCCTCTGGAAGGATGGGAAGGAAGGACCCTTATGACCTCAGCGGGGAGGATGCTGAAGGAGCGGGAGCGGGGCTGAGTCCCTGGTCTGGTGCACCTGTTAGGAAGAGGGGTGAAGTTATTGTCTGCCAGATCTTGATTCCCTTACATTTATTTATTTGCATTGATTGTATTTAATCCTCACAATGACCCTTTGAGGTACACACAGCCGTTATCTTCATTTGTCACAGGAAGAAACAGAGGCTCAGAGCAAGTAAGGAGCTTACCCAAGGGCCTGAGGTGACACAGCAGAACTGGAATTTGAAACCAGGTGGATCTACATAATAATTACTCTGCCCCGTGGCCTCAAATCCCAGAAATAACCATGGGTACTCCATATATGCGGCTTTCTATTCCTCCCAACGGCTCTGGGAGTTCCAGTTATAAACCCCATTTTTCAGGGGTGCCCTGGGTGACTCAGTGGGTTAAGCATCCCCCTTTATTTTGGCTCAAGTTGTGATCTCGGGGTGGGGAGATTGAGCCTGGTGTTGGGCTCCACGTTCAGCAGAGTCTGCTTGCTTGAAGACTCTCCTTCCCTCTGCCCCCTGCCCTGCTCGCACACACACTCTCTCTCAAAAAAATAAAAATAAAAAAATTTAAACCCCATTTCTCAGATGAGGCAGCCAGAGCTCAAAGAGCTTAAGAAATCTGCCCCAGGATGTACAGTCCTGTCCTTCTCCCTGCTGGCCCAGGTTCTTACCTTTCTCCCTTTAAGCGCAAAGACTTCTAGTGCCCTGAACCAATTTCACAGGCTCTCATAGGACACTACAATTCCTCCTCATTTTACACTGAGGGTCTAACAGGTTGGGTGACTTACCCAAGGTCACACAGCTAATGGATGGATGGGTAAGAGCCCAGACTCTGGACCCTTCGCTGTGTGTAAGCACCCTCTTAGTTTCCAACTCCCATTATAATTTCAGGGATGTTTTATCTACATTTCTAGCTAATCCTCATTTGGCAGTAGCTTCTGCCACTTTGGCTTCTAGTTTCTCTCTAAATTCACCTTATCCTCTGTCAAGGGGTTAGCGATCTGTGACTGCACAAAGAAATTGAATTAGGGCTTCTGTAATTATGATGGATACTTCTATAAGAAGACACCTTTTCAAAACAGGAACCCTCCCGTAATACAGTGTTGACACCTATAATCTTTTGCCACTGAGGTCCTGAGCACAGCTACACTAAAACCCAGGCAACCAAACTCCTCTAGGCTCCTCTCTGTATTTTCCTTGCAAACACCTGTGGGCTGGTGAAAGGGGCTCAGCTGAGGAGGAGGGGGAAGGGTAAGCAGTGGGAGAGATAAAAAGCTTAGAATCTGGGAACCAATAGGCATTTGATGTGATTTGGCTTTTCTTAAGTATCTTAGACAATCCAGTGGCAGTATCGTAGCCAATGAAGTTTATCCGAGGCGAGATTATTGCTAATTAAAAAAATTTGTTTCTAATGGTGGTAAAGTACATGTTGCAGTTCTAAATAACAACTCTGGCAGAAAGCCACATTTTAATTCCTTGACTGACTCCTTTTCTGAAATCAACAAATATTTATCAAACTTCTCACCTTGGCCAAGTACTATAGAAACCAGGTGCTGGGGATCCAGAAATGAATCAAACTGGGCCGTGCTCTCCGGGAGCCCACGGTCTAGCGAGAGAGATGAAAACAGCCATGAGTAGCTCCAAAGCCGTGTGTAGGGTGCTGTGACGTGGGCAGGCCCGCTGTCAGGACAGAGTGCATGGCCATCGGCATCTCATTGGGTGGGAAGCATGGGATGCTTGAGCTTCATGGAGTCCTGGGAGGCCGCCCAGGTGGGAGGGGGGAGCCTTTCAGGTAAAGACAATGGCTTATATAAAGGCCTGGAGCTGGATGAAGATACCTCGAGGACCCCAAGTGGTAGTGGCCCTGGGGAAGGTTGTTGGGGAACGAAAGATGAAGTTGAAGAGCTTGGCAGGTTTTGAAGAGGCCTGCATGTTACCGAGAGGAATTTAAATTGTCTCCTGGAGGCCATGAAGAGCTGTTGAAGAAGTTAAGCAGGAATGTGACGTGATAGGGTTTCTATTTTAGAAAGTCACTCTGGCTGCCCTTGGAGGATGGACAGAACGTTTGGTGAGACCAGCAATGGGGAAGCCATTTAGGGGAGGAGGATGATCAGAAAGAAAGATGATGACATGGTACCCAGTGTGCCCTAGGGACCAGAAGGTGGAGATAGAGAGGACACATGCTTGAGATATTTAAGCAGAAGAAGACAAAGGACTCAAGAATGAGGGCTAAATTTTTTAACTGGGTGTTTAAGTGGCAAACATGCTTAAAAAAAGGGGGGGTTTCTCTTAAGAAACTAAAAAAAAATTATGAATTATTGTGGTATATAGGAAATTAGGAAAATAGAGAAATGGAAAAAATGCCCAGTCATCCCATCATCATGGCACAACTCGTGTGCATATTTTGATTTATTTCCTTCCAATATTTCCCCCTAGTATGTAGCCCTGAGTCCATTTCCTAGATGACACGTTTCCTTGAGCATTGGCCGATGAATGGGAAATGTATACTTCTACAAGCCTGGGAGAGACTCCCTTTTAGACCCACTGCTGGAGGCCCCCTCTTCACTTCTTATTTTGAGGGAGGCCAATTTTTTTGGCATCTCTAAGGGCCAGTCACTTTGATCCGGGACTTACTGGATCACGAGCGTTTTACAGTTTCATTTGTTCCATAGCTTGGTGCATCCAATTATTTGCTCCCTTCTACCTCCCCACTGGCCATAAAAATGATCAAGATGATGGAACGCCACATGCCTTTGTGTCCTGGAAAATTCAGCCTGAGATGCCAAGAAATGACAGTGTTTGGAATAATCCTCACTATGGCTTGTGAGGCCCACTTTTTGAAGTTGGTGGGGAGAGCATAGATGTTTCATTTAGCACCCTGGTGTTTTCACTGCCAGAATATTCTCTGAGCATAGCTCCGCTTCTAGCCTTGCTCCACAGGGTGTGTCCAGCTTGGAAAATAAAAAGTAATTGATGAGAAGCTTACAGAGAAGTTGTCCTGGCTCTAGCCGGCTCTCCTGGGTCAGGACAATTTGCTATTGGCAAGCTCCGTGTTTTGCATAGGAATGGAGCGAAAGCTGCAGCCTTCTTTGGGGAAGGTATTATGCAGAATGTCAGCCGGCTTGGCTTTGCATGAAAGGCCTCAGGGGGACAAGCAGACAGCGGCCTTATTCTGCGTTATCAGGCTGAAAGGTGATCTTGGGCAAAGCAGACATTTGATGGAGAGGGGCAGGCCTGGCAGGGGAGGCAAATCGGCCTGCTAGCCCGGTGCGAAGATGTGCTTTCAATGGAGCATTGGCAGAGAGGAGGCCACTGGCTTCATTCCTTGGGTTGTCCCTGCTCTTTGTGGCCACCAGGAGCCTTCCCTCCCCTGGGCGCCTCTGGGAGAAAATGCGGTGATCTATGAACCCAGGGCGGGAGGGAGCTTGAAAGTGGGAGCTAGATCGCGGAGAACTGGGAGAAGGCCGGCCCAACAGCAGGGGCGGCACCACTTTTATCGCTCACATGCCCTTGTGCAGGGAGAACAGGATGGCATCCAACAGCATGTTCTCTGGGGCTTTGCCCAGGCTAGTTTTACATGACAATGACTGCCCTGTGCTCTTCCATGGGGCTCTGGAACGGCTCTGCAGGCCTCCAGTGGCCTGGCGGTGGAAGCGGAAACGGCTCCCTTTTGGACTTCGGGCCCAGCTCAGCAGCAGGCGAGGGACTCGGGCTGTGGGCTCCCCAGGAGGCTAGACAAGCATTTCTCCTGGCCGCTGCTGCACTTCTTCCAGGAGGGGGCCTTTCCTGGTCACAGGAGGGGTGCTCCAGGGCACAGTGGGGCACCGTCCTTGACTACTGGGCTCATTCATGCAGGCTGAAATGAAGGTTGGACTTTGCACTCCACATGGGTCACTGGGAGATTTTGCAAGACAGTGTGTCAGAGTGTCTGTGTGGTTTCCTGCGGGCCTTGCCCTTCACACTCTGTCCACGTGAAAATGCCCGGTGAGGCCAGAGACAGAAAGATGCCCGGGAGCCCAAGTAAGGCTGGACCCTGCTAGCAGGAGTGGAAGCTTAGTGGTCAGCAGAATGGCAAGCTGGTTTTGAAATTTACTGGGCTCTTTAAAAATAGATAAAGAAAACCAAATGACTGTTTTTGTTTTTTTTTTTTTAAAGGCAACCACTGATAAAGGAATTGTGACATAAACAAAGAAAAATGTAAGCACTCTGTTCTTTTGAGAGCAATAAAGGCAGTGAACGGGGAAATGCCAGAAGCTGTGACCCAAAGTGTGCACTATTCTCGGATCCATTTCCATCTGCACACAAAGGGGAGATTCTTGTGTTCAAGTCACCTTCACCGAAAGGTATAACTCTGTGAAGGAAATGGGCTATAATTATAATTATTATAATTATAATTATAATTATAATCTTTCAATCAAAATAGCTCATAAGTAGAGTATCCCAGTGCAACTTAATCTTATGTCAACACGTCCCCGGAGAGCCTGCCCCACGTTCACCTGGGGTACAGGCGTCTGGGTAAGAATCTCTCCACAAGGAAGTTGGTCTCTATTAATCCCATGGGACCTTCCACTTACACGGCTCCTAGGCTTTCTTTGTTTCGGTGTGTGGTTCCTGAAGGCAGAGACAGAACCAAATGGAACCTTCCTGACTCTTTTGGTAGCAAGTGACAGAAACCAAATTTGAACTACCTTATAAGCACACAAAAAAGGTGGGAAGAAAGGGGCTTGAAATTGATGAGGCCATGTAGCTGGGAGCAGCACAGGCAGAAATAGCAGATATCCACTACAATCTACCTTAGCACCCAGAGGGGACAGTAGCCTCAGCCTCTTCCATCCCCGCGCCCCAAAGTACTACTGCTTCTCTCTTGCCACTGGGCCATGTCCCCTTCAGGAGCTCTTCTTTGATCTTAACTCACCTTTTCCTTTTGAGCATGTAGCATACCTTCCACTGAAAATCCTGGTCTTTCTAATTCATATTCTAGGAAGATCAAGGCCCAGAAAATAGTTTTGGACTTGTAATAACCCAAGAGCCCTGAATGGATAGGATGCTGTGATATTGGAATCTTGCATTAGGGCAGAAGTTGGTATAGCAAGCAGATGCAACTCAAAGTTCTTTCCCTTCCATCTCAGTAAAAGCACCTGTTACCATGATTCCAAGGAGTGGGCTTTTGACTATAGTCAGTTGGCACTGCTTCAAATCACCCAATAGCCAATAATTATTGACTTCTTCCTGTGTCACTGGAGGTAAAGAATAGATGAGGAGACTGAGTGTCTTTACTGCATGGAACAGAGACCTACTTGGCTGAGCTGAGACCTATTCATCCTGAGATAAGGATTCCTATGGCACAATTTCATGGAGATCCAGGAATAGGGCCATGAGCACTGGGCATCACAAAAAATGCACAGGGGAGATGATTGGGCATTCCTGCCAGATATGCCAACAGCAGGGGTCTTCCTCCTCATACCACTCCCCGGAAATGTGTGTGCTTATGTGCATTTTATTTAGCTCTGCACTCCTGCGAGACTATAAGAAAGGTGTTCATCTTATTCACAGCCATGTCCCCGTAAGCAGCCCAAAGTGTGGCCCAAAGGAAGTGTTCCTTGTATTTTTGTTCAATGAGTTCATGGATCTTCACCTTATGCTCTGCCATTTCAGTGACCAGCTAACTCCATGTGCCTGCTTCTATCAGGCCTACTCCCAGTTGGTTCCTCTGGTGCCTCTGCTTTTCCAGTTTTTTCTCCCATAACTCTGGATTGCATCTGACCCATCATGATCTTTTCGACCTCTTCTCCATTTTGACCTTTTGGTTTTAGTGTCCACCATTAACCAACCAAGTCAGTTAAACTAGGATAGCCTAATTTATTAGTTAAATTCTTGAGAGGGAGGGAGGGAGGAAGATAGAAAACCAGTTAGGTCATCCATTTGTACTAGGTCATGGGTGTGAGCCAACCAGAAGATTGACTGTCCTTGGTCCGATGCCCACTTTGATCATCAGCGGAGGTGAGGGCTAGAGGTCAGTGTCCACTGGTTCAAAATATAGGTTCCCAGGCAGCAGGGTCTGTGGACAAGGCCGTTTTTCAAAGAATGGAGTGAGTGTGGAAGGTAATATTTGACCTCTCTTGTAAAATAAGCTCTCTGAAGAGCTTATTATAGTTAGTAAGACTTAAAGGCAGGTCAATAGTAATCCATATAGGATCTGTTCTTGCTGCCTAACAACCCTTCTTCCCTTCTTATAAGAGACATCGCAGGCCACAGCAGAGTTCAGGCGACTCAGGATAGGCTCATCATTGGACCTCAACTCCCTAGCCATTGTGATTGAGTCAAAGGTAAACATGTGACACAACCAAGTCAATAAGAGTCCTTCTTTGAAATTTTTAACAATGGATCTAAAAGAGGGGCACCAGGGTGGCTCAGTCAGTTAAGCATCTGACTCTTGATCTCAGCTCAGGAGTTGATCTCAGGGTTGTGAGTTCAAGCCCTGTGTTGGGCTCCACGCCGGGCATGGAGCCTCCTTAAATAAACAAACAAAAAAACCCCACAACAACAACAACAAAAACAATGGATCTAAAAGAGAGCAGATCTTTTTTTCTCTCTGATCATGGAGCTTCTGGGTTATAAGTTTATGCTGCCAGCAGCCATGTCTGCCATCCTTTGGAAGAAAGAATAAAATACAGAAGTGGGGACAAGACACTGAGAGAGAAGCTTGACGGCTCACACTCCTAACAGCCTCAGGTGAATTCTGCCCTTGTTTTTGTTCTTCCTGTTATTTGGTTCAGAGGTCCAATAAGTTCTTTCTCTCTGTCTCTGTCCCTCTGTGTGTCTTTCTTTTTTTCTCTCTCTTTCTCTTCCCTCTTCCTCTCTTTGTTTAGGCTAATTTAAGTGGACTTTCTTATGCAACCAAGGTAGTTTTGAATTAAAACAAATGCTAAATTTGTCCATTTAAACTAAATATTTGTTAAATGAGCAAAACCATGAAAATTATAGACATTCAAAGGAAAGAAAAAGAGACAAAGAAATACAGAGAGCTAGCAAGCAAGCCAGCGAGCAGCATGACCCAAGAATCTAGAAAAGACTTTTCATGGTGGCTTGAGCTTTCATGATGGGGATTGAACTTGACTTTGAAGAGGGATGGGATATGAAAAGATGAAGGGTGGAGGGTAGGAGAGAGCCTTCCAGGTGAAATGATGTGGAAGAAGGCATGAAAGGGGAATAAGCATGACATAAAGTGGGCACACTGTTACTTTAGCCTTGCTTTCCTAAGGTTGATTTCCCATGAAAATTCTTTCAGGATGTGGGCTATTTCTTTTGCATCCTTGTCATCACCAACAATCCCTATTATTACGTTAATTCCAAGATCAATAGTGCTAGTGTTCTGGAAATACAAAGTGGCATTCTCACAATTCCCTTGTCACCAAGAAACCCACTACCAATGGGGAATGATCATGATAAGAATAGTCATAATTTCGAGTTTCATAGCATCTTAATTTCCATGATTTAAAAGTTCTTCCTGTAAGAACAGCTTCAACATTTTCCAAAATGCCTTTAGCTTCTATTTGGTGCATAGTATATTTAAAATTCAGGATTTAAAGTTCTTTCGGGGTTAAGTACTGCTTTATTTTTATTTTTTTAAAAGATTTTTATTTATTTGAGAGAGAGAGAGCACACAAGTGGAGGGACGGGCAGAGAGAGAGGGAGAAACAGACTCCCTGCTGAGCCAGGAGCCAGATGCTGGGTTTGATCCCAGGACCCTAGATCATGACCTGAGCCAAAGGCAGACGCGTAACCGACTAAGCCACCCAGGAGCCCCAGTTAGGTACTGTTTTATTTATTTTTTCTTTTTTAAATTTTATTTTATTATGTTATGTTAGTCACCATACATTACATCATTAGTTTTTGATGTAGTGTTCCATGATTCATTGTTTGCGTATAACACCCAGTGCTCCATGCAGTACGTGCCCTCCTTAATACCCATCACCAAGCTAACCCATCCCCCCACCCCCCTCCCCTCTAAAACCCTCAGTCTGTTTCTCAGAGTCCATAGTCTCTCATGGTTTGTCTCCCCCTCTGATTTCCCCCCCTTCATTTTTCCCTTCCTACTGTCTTCTTCTTCTTTTTTTAAACATATAATGTATTATTTATTTCAGAGGTACAGGTCTGTGATTCATCAGTCTTACACAATTCACAGCGCTCACCATAGCACATACCCTCCCCAGTGTCCATCACCCAGCCACCCCATCCCTCCCAGGCCCCACCATTCCAGCAACCCTCAGTTTGTTTCCTGAGATTAGGAGTTTCTTTTTTGAAACTTCTGTCTCCCTCTCTGGTTTCATCTTGTTTCATTTTTCCTCCCTTCCCCTATGATCCTCTGTCTTGTTTCTCAAATTCCTCATATCAGTGAGATCATATGATACTTGTCTTTCTTTTTTTTTTTTTTTTTAAAGATTTTATTTATTTATTTGAAAGAGAGAGAGAGAGCACATGAGAGGGGGGAGGGTCAGAGGGAGAAGCAGACTCCCTGCTGAGCAGGGAGCCCGATGCGGGACTCGATCCTGGGACTCCAGGATCATGACCTGAGCCGAAGGCAGTCGCTTAACCAACTGAGCCACCCAGGCGCCCGATACTTGTCTTTCTTAGCATAATACCCTCTAGTTCCATCCATATCATTGCAAATGGGAAGATTTCATTTTTTTCATGGCTGCATAATATTCCATTGTATATATATACCATATCTTCTTTATGCATTCATCTATTGATGGACATCTTGGCTCTTTCCATAGTTTGGCTATTGTGGACATTGCTGCTATAAACATTGGGGTGCACATACCCCTTCGGATCAGTACATTTGTATTTTTGGGGTAAATACCCAGTAGTGCAATTGCTAGGTCGTGGGGTAGCTCTATTTTCAACTTTTTGAGGAACCTCCATACTATTTTCCAGAGTGGCTGCACCAACAGTGTAGGAGGGTTCCCCTTTCTCCGCATCCTCACCAACATCTGTCGTTTCCTGACTTATTTTAGCCATTCTGACTGGTGAGAGGTGGTATCTCATTGAAGTTTTGATTTCTATTTCCCTGATGCCAAGTCATGTTGAACACTTTTTCATGTGTCTGTTGGCCATTTGGTTGTCTTCTTTGCAGAAATGTCTGTTCATGTCTTCTGCCCATTTCTTGATTGGATCATTTGTTCTTTGGGTGTTGAGTTTGGTAAGTTCTTTATAGATTTTGGATACTAGCCCTTTATCTGATATGTCATTTGCAAATATCTTCTCCCATTCTGTAGGTTGTCTTTTGGTTTTGTTGACTGTTTCCTTTGCTGTGCAAAAGCTTTTTATCTTGATGAAGTCCCAATAGTTCATTTTGCCCTTGCTTCCCTTGCCTTTGGCGATGTGTCTAGGAAGAAGTTGCTGCAGCTGAGGTCAAAGAGTGTTCTCCTTTAGGATTTTGATGGATTCCTGTCTCACATTTAGGTCTTTCATCCATTTTGAGTCTATTTTTGTGTGTGGTGTAAGGAAATGGTCCAGTTTCATTCTTCTGCATGTGGCTGTCCAATTTTGCCAGCACCATTTGTTGAAGAGACTGTCTTTTTTCCATTGGACATTTTTTCCTGCTTCATCAAAGATTAGTTGACCATAGAGTTGAGGGTCCACTTCTGGGCTCTATTCTGTTCCATTGATCTATGTATCTGTTTTTGTGCCAGTACCATACTGTCTTGATGATGACAGCTTTGTAATAGAGCTGGAAGTCCGGAATTGTGATGCCGCCGGCATTGCGTTTCTTTTTCAACATTCCTCTGGCTATTTGGGGTCTTTTCTGGTTCCATACAAATTTTAGGATTATTTGTTCCATTTCTTTGAAAAAAGTTGATGGTACTTTGATAGGGATTGCATTAAATGTGTAGATTGCTCTAGGTAGCGTAGACATTTTCACAATATTTGTTCTTCCGATCCATGAGCATGGAATGTTTTTCTGTTTCTTTGTGTCTTCCTCAATTTCTTTTATGAGTATTCTATAGTTTTCTAAGTACAGATTCTTTGCCTCTTTGGTTAGATTTATTCCTAGGTATCTTTTTTTTTTTTTTAAAGATTTTATTTATTTATTTGAGAGAGGATGAGAGAGAGCACATGAGAGGGGGGAGGGTCAGAGGGAGAAGCAGACTCCCTGCCGAGCAGGGAGCCCGATGCGGGACTCGATCCAGGGACTCCAGGATCATGACCTGAGCCGAAGGCAGTCGCTTAACCAACTGAGCCACCCAGGTGCCCTATTCCTAGGTATCTTATGGTTTTTGGTGCAATTGTAAATGGGATCAACTCCTTAATTTCTCTTCTGTCTTGTTGTTGGTGTATAGAAATGCCACTGATTTCTGTGGATTGATTTTATATCCTGCCACTTTACTGAATTCCTGTGTGAGTTCTAGCAGTTTTGGGGTGGAGTCTTTTGGGTTTTCCACATAAAGTATCATATCATCTGCAAAGAGTGAGTTTGACTTCTTCTTTGTCAAGGTACTGTTTTAAAATCTAATCATAGACTCATGAAATCTATGAATTCTCTCTCAAGAAAAGAAAATATACGCATATAAAAATTTCTGCACAAAACTGCAAGGGATATTCAACCATTCCTGGGACCCATCCACAGATCTCTAGGGATCCATTGAGCCCCTGGTTAAAAATGCCAGTAGGTAGGGGGGTTATTTTGACTTTAGTATTTTAGTTACATTGCAATACACTTTTCCCTAGAACAGCTCATGTAAATCCTTTTCCGCTGGTTTTCACTGGTTGTGCCTTGTTTTACTTACATTCTTGGTTATTTTTTACCATGACCTGCTCATTTTCCTTGGGAAATTATTTGTAAGACTGTTTTGAGGCCTAGGTTGGGGATGCATTTTTTCCAAAGAGGACTTGTGTTTGTTTTTGCCAGGTACTTAAGAACTCTACCAGTTCAGAACCTCTTTAAATTATATGAATAGCTTACAATTTTTTTGACCATCCAGGTGATGTGAATTTGGGCTCATGTGGGGGGCTGAATGTGGCCCTCTAAAAGTCATGCCTACTTCTTAATGCACAGAACCTCTGAGTGTTACCTTATTTGGAAAAACACGTATTTGCAGACGTAATTAAGCTAAGGATCTTGAGATGGGATCCTCCTAGATTATCTAGGTGGGTCCTAAATCCAATGACAAGTGTCCTTAGAAGAGCCACACAGAGGAAAGATACACGGAGGAGAGGAGTCAGAGCTAAGGAATGCCAACAGCCACCAGAAGGTAGAAGAGGAGAAGAACAGAAGAATGGAATCTCCCCTAGAGCCTTTGGAGGGAATGCAGCCCTGCTAACACCTTGCTTTCAGACTGCCAGCCTCCAGAACCGAACAAATGTCTATTGTTTTAAGCCCCTGGTTGGTGGTATTTGTTAGAGCCGCTACAGGAAACAAATATGGGCTCCAAACAGGACTGGCCTGTCATGATAACCCTCTAGGACCCTTTCTCTGGCCGGCTCTGCTTCGCACCAAGACAACGTTCCTTGCTAGAATAGAGATGTGGAAATCGAGGCCTGCTACCTACAGGTCAGGCCGCCCCAGGGACGTTGGCAGAAGGTGTAAGATTGCCAGGTCAGAGACAAAGGCCAGTTTATTTCTCGAAGCGGCTGCAGTAGCCAGAGTCTTCCTGTGGGTTCAGTGCACCCCAGTTTCCACAGAGTGACGTGACGAGGACCAGAGAACATCTGCACACACAGTGAGTTTCATTATAGGAAAGCAACCTGGAGGTCAGTGTGCCGAATCTTTGATATTGGGCGGGAAACATGCCTGCCTCTGGCATGACAAGGAGCTATTCCCTTTTTTTTATGCCAGATCGTAAGTCTGCATGTCTTTGTTCTGCTGGGAGAGACTATCTCTGTTTTCCAAGGCTGTGAGCAAATCTGTTCTTTCCTCAGGAGGGAGAAACCACATTTTCTAAGGTGGCTTATTATGCAAACATGCTTGGAAAAAGAATCCAGAATGAGGGCAGTCGCTGCCTCTGCTCACAAGATGTGCAGGAATGTAAGAGAGCCATGCAGAATTGTGCCCCCCCAGAGAACTGGGGGGCGGGGAGAGGGCTGCATTTACTTCTCACTCATTCTTGCTCTGAAGGTGGGTTATCAATGGCCGCGGCATAACCCCATCTGTCCAATTACCAGAAATGGACCAGAGCTGCTCGTGTGTAACCGCCTGATGGTAACACAAACGGTGACCTAAGATTGGATGATTCCTTACCTGGAACAGCAATGAGAGACATGTGCTAGTTTCCAAGGGGGTGACAATTTGTTTCACAAACTACTAAGAGATATTATACCTACTAAGGGGTATAATTACTGTAGCCCCACATCTTGCGAGGCTATTTGAACTGCCTTGCAAGGTGCTTCCCAAAGAATGCTCAAACCACTTTGAGCACCCATAGCCTTGTCTTTAAAAAAGGAAGGGGGAGGTGGGGAGTGGCTTTCAGGGTGACTGCTTTGAAGAAGGCCTCCCTTATTTAAATGTAGGGCCCAGCAAGACTGCTAAACAGCAAAGCAGCAAGCTCCCTGGTTGAGAATTCTATTTACTGAGAGCCCACCAGCACTACATTGTGAGGGGGAGGGCAGGCATACATACAGAAGACAAGGGATGAAACCAGAGAGGCTAAGCTGTACCCAGGACCATACCCTACCTAATGGCACCTTCCCACCTACAGGGGCTCAGTGGTCAATGCATCGCTCAAGGCTTAGGTGGAAGCAGAAGGAGCTAGACTTTGGAAAAACCCACCCCAGCCCCTGTCCTCTGTTTTCTTTTGTGGTTTCCATATTTGAGGTGCTCTCTGAGCTAGGCAGCTCTTCCACTTCTGTTGAAGCTGCCAACCTCCATGCCACTTTGGGAACGGAAGTGCTCAAGCCAAGATAGACTTACACCATAGTTCATCGGAACAGCCTGCGTTCTAGCACTTAAACTGATTCCATCAGAGGCAGAAAGCCACTGAGGCAGAAGCAGATAAAATGCAGGTGTGGCAGATTGATGGTGGTAGGAGGAGGAGAGGGAGATGCTGCATGGTAAAGAAAATCCAAATTGTCTTTCTTAATTGAAGCTGAACATTTCTGAATTCAGAACCTAATCCAGAACAAAACCTAACCCCTGAGATGTGAACTTTCTTTTTCTTCTTCTTTTTTTCCTTTTTGTTTTTGAGAGCAAAGCACATGTTTCCCCCTGCGTCAGCAATGGGGGAAACACTGAGTTAAAGGCAACCAAAGGACACGAACTTGAACTGAAGCTTGAAAATATAGGCTGTCCTAGATAGGATCTCAAGATTAGGAGACATTTTGATATAGAGCTGAACGTAAGTCTTTTCTCCTCCAAAGACCAGTTACCCTTTGTTCTGGAAGCAGAAAGGGAGAGCTTACATTTCCCAGGGTGGAAAAAAAAAAAATTAAGGCTCCAATTGTGCAAAACCCATAGTTTTCCCAAGACTTATTTTGATTCCTTATCTGGGGGCCCAGAGGACATAAGACCTTGAGTTGGAATGTGCGTTTGTAAGGGTGAAGGTGTCTCCAGGGATGGTACTTGTAGGCTTTACTTAGAGCTTTGTCGAAGTGCCCAACGACCCTTGATGGCTGTGGGTTAGCGTTGTGGTCTAGCAACATCGTGAGTGCTTGTGTGCGAAAGACGGAAGCAGGCAGTGTAGAAAAGAGCCTGACTGCTGTCTCTGCACGGATCCTGTAATAAGACGAGAGGGTCTTAACACGCTTACTCTGCTCTAGATGGGGGTCTGGAATCTTCAGAATGAGTCTTGAGAGAGCTGACTGGCCCCAAGGGCAGTGCCCGGCCCCAGCGGTAATGTCAGTCTGGGCCAGCCTTTGGACCAGCTGAACGAGGGGCAAAATGGAACTTTAGAGGGCACCCGTATTTCAGAGTAGGCTTATTTTAGAGAAGGGCTTTACCTAAGGCTTTGTGGTCACTGTGTTGATCTGGTCCTCTAAGAAGTAGGCTCCAAGGCAGGATTCGATAGGCAAGGATTTTGTTAGAGAGAACACCCACGTGGGGGAGAATGTGGAGGGAGCCAGACAAGACCACGGGGCAGGTCTGATCCGAGCGGAGGCATTCTAGACTGATGTGCGGTCCAAGGCAGGTTCTCAAGGCTGTTGGGGTTGGGGCAGCCAAAATCAGCTGAGAGAGGAGTCTCATGTCTCCCAGAAAGGGGGCCAACTTAGAATACCTACCATGTCATTCACTGGCCTCTGTGAAAGGCTGGCAGTGGATTTCAGGGGTGACAGCTGGGAACCTTAGGTTGATTTCGCTCCCTGTAGTTGGAGGTCTACTGACACATTCTCATAGCCACCTCAATGCACTTGATCTTGGACTCACAACCAGTACTCATCCTCTCCCTCCTCCTCTCTCCATTCTAAATGCCTCTCATTTTCTGCTGTCACCTTGGCAGGTCTTGGTGGCTCACTTAGTGGTGTGACCAAAACGGTCATTCCTGGGAATATCTGAACCCTTGATAATAAACTCTTTTCAGACTTGGGTTGGTGCTCATGTCTCCTTATAGTTATGGAGAGGCAAGGGAATACCAGTGGTACCCAAGTGGATTGCTTGGATTCACACACATTCCTCTCTGCCCTCATTATATAAAAGCATCCCTCTGTTTTCTGGATTATCAAGGTCAATACCCCTGCCAGTATAAAGATTTCTCTCTTCTCCTGCTGATCTTTGGGCATGAATTCAAAGCACACTGGTGGCAGCCACAAATTATAGTTCAGTGGGATGCTTGCTGTGTCCCCTACCGAGAATGGGTCCCTTTGGGAGACCAGGACCTTCAACCAGGCAGAGTCCAGAGTTGCAGGGACAGGAAGCTCAAGATTCCCAGTGGGTCATTGGGAGTGATGGCAAGTAGAGCCACTCACTGCAGCTTCTACCCCTTGGTTTCTAAACTCTTGTATCTTTCCTACTGGAGACAGTACCACGCAGGAGTCTCTGACTTAATAAACATACTGCATCCTAAAGGATACACCCCATTTTTTTCTGAGGGTTTCCTCTGAGTTGACACTTCAGCCGCACCTTTAGAAGGCTGTTCCAGGATTCTGGGAGGTAGGCTGTTCCAGTGCAGATCCCCAAGGCATTTGCCTAAGAAGATATCCAATTGAAGAATGACATGCCGGCGTCTGCTCTTTGCAGGTTCCCCCTATTTTCAAGAGTGACTTGGCTAACTTCAGGGAGGGTGCTATATTATCTGTAATTTACTTTCTAACACTGTACCACATACAGTATGTTATATGCATGGGTACCGGGGTTAAACTCTGGGAAGTAGTCAACATTTGGAGTACACCAACCAGGAAGCCACGCTCTCACAATGGCGAGTGCGCATTTGAGAAGTCTACAGCCTTCGACCGCTCCGCTAGATGACCTCCGGGTACATTCTCCATCATCCACTCTGCCCAGTGGGGGCCCCAAGAGCTGACCGTGGTGAAAGGCACTAGCCCAGCCTCCCTGCCTCTGGCTTCCTGTAAGATTCAGCTGGTGGAAGGCGAGCAGGAGGTTGCAGGCTGGGAGGACGGAGAGGCTGGGGTGTTCATCTCCCTTCCCCACCCACAGCCCAAGCAAGCCCTTTGGGGTTACGAATCGGCAGTGGCCCCTTTCCTCCACCTAAGGCTCCAGCAGCTGCTGAGCCACCGTCTGTTCAACTACAACTCCCTCCAGGTTCTGAGAAACTCCTCTCCTTCTGTCCCTTCAAGTTTTGGACAAGGATGGCAAAGCCTCTCACCGCCGCCCGCCCTGCAGTGCTTCCGCTTCTGTTTGTTGTTTCTTTTTACCCTGACCCCACCTTTACGAGAGACTGTGCCTTCTTAAACATTCTTCCATCACCTCTTTTGAGTGTGCTGTCTGTCTTCTGCCAGGACTTTGACAGATAGAAACACTTTTACCTCCGATCAACACTCGAAGGTTTATTAATTAGCATAGGGATTTTCAGAAATGATTCTTATATTGGTGAAATGCGTGCTGTTCAAGATATGTGAATCAATTGGCTAGAAATGGTGGATGGGTACCTCTGCCCTTGCACAAATAGAGTATAGGAACCGAGAAAGTGCAACAGCCTATTCCTTCCGGATTGCCATTTTGAGCCTAAGATCCACCTGACTGTTTAACCCCATTAACAAAATCTTGATGATAACTAGACCGTTGGCTGAAACTCGCCAGCCAGTAGAATACTCTAGCATTTGCCTCAAGAGAACCCAAGGACAGAGTGCAGGGATGTTATCAAGCTTACAGGCAGGTTGGATGACTGTTGTGTTTTGTTTGTTAATGCCGGCTTGTTTATAAAAGTTAGTATGTGTGTCAGAATTTGATTAGGACTTCTAGATTGTGGAGTGAGAGACTGTTCACCCTCTCCTATCTCAAACTATTGAAACAACAACTCAGTAATTGTGAATCATCAATCTGGCTTAGGTCAGACCACACCTTCTCCCTGATAAGGACAGAAGAAAACTGCTTTTCCCAGATGCTGGGCTTCCCCAGAGACTAAAGACCAAAGACCACAGCGGCACTGAACTTCTAGCGCAGAGCTAGAAATGACCAAGAAATCCATTTTCAGACTTGTCTTTGTAAAGCAACAGCCGTGCAGCTGTGTAGAAATGGATTAATTGTTCTTAAGGGTTCTGTTTGCTAATCTCCTTACCAGCTTCACAAATACCCCGAGGTCAGGTTTAGTCCTAGATCAGTCCACTGTAATGCAACTCCAGGGTGATAATATGATGAGGCCAGAGTGCACTCCTGTCCCTGAGTTCTTCATGAGCTAATTAAAAAGGTGATCACCAGGCTACCTGCAGGAATAGAACCAGAAGGAAAACACTTGTCCATCCTGACAAACATTTCAATATCAGGAAAATTAAATCAAATGTTCCAGAAGCCCGAAAAGGTACCTTTGGCTCAAAAATCAATATTTTAATCTGAAAGATGTTTTCCCCTGAGAATGAAGCCTTAATCTGGTATAAACACTGCAAGGAGCCCCATGATTCAGAATCAGTTGGAACATTCAGGATATGAAACAAATGAACTTTGGTTCAGTTAGGGCCATAATCTGACTATGAATACATAGAAAGAATTTACAGTTCTCGTAGCACCTGCAATGGTGACAAGCCTGGAGCCTTTAGACTGACTTGGGTGCTGGCACTGACCTCACACAAGGAAATAAGAATGAAATTTACTGCGAAGAGAAATTCCATCCCTGGACTGGCCCCAAGAGCTTCCTGACTTACCGTCTACTGCTAAGAAAAATCTTTTACTTAGGACAGTCCAGCTTTGTCTAGTCATTAGCATTGCAATTTTTCATGAGAATCCTGTTTTCTCACTTGCGTAGGTCATGATTAACTTAAAAACAGTCAACGTAATAACCACTTCACCTCCATCAGGACGCCTACTATCAAAAAACCAGCAAATAGCAAGTGTCTGTGAGGGTGTAGAGTATTGTAACCCTTGGTGGGATTGTAAACTGGTGTGTTTTCTGTGGGAAATAGCGTGGAGGTTCCTCAAAACACGAAAAATAGAACCACTATGATCCAGCAATTCCATTTCTGGGAAGATGCACAAAAGAATTGAAAGCAGGGTCTCAAATCGATATTTGCACACCCATCCATGTTCATAGCAGCACTATCCACCGTAGCCACGAAGCGGAAGCAACCCATTCCTCAATGGATGAATGGAGAAACAAAATGTGGTCTATACATGGAATATTACTGAGCCTTAAAAGGGGAGGAAATCCGGTCACATGCTACAACAGGGATGAACCTTGAGGACATTGTATTAAGTGAAATAAACCAGTCACACAGAGATAAATACTGTATGATTTACTTATATGTTGTATCTAGAGTATCAAAATCACAGAGACAGAAAGTAGAGTGATGGTTACCAGGGCTGGGGGAGAGGGGTAAGGGGGCTTGTTCAATAGATATAGTTTCTGTTTTGCAATGTGAAGAAGTTCTGGAGATCTATTTCATAACAGTGGGAATATACTTTGCACTACTGAACTGTCCACTTAAAAATTAAGACAAAAAAATTTGTGCTTTGTGTTTTTTACCACAATAAAAAAAAAAATCAATGTCATGCACGCCTCGAAAAGCTACAGTGAACTGACGGATGGAGGAATGGATAAATGGACAGATAGCTGATAAAACAAGCATAACAAAATGTTAACTGTACAATCTAGGTGGTGGGTAGATGGAGGGTGACTGTAACATTGCTTCTACTTCTTTTCATGTTAGAAAATTTTCATAATGAAATGTTGGCAAAGCATGAAAAAAATCCGTGTCGTAATTAAGATCTATATACATGCACTCTACATATCAGACCTATACTCGACCTAGCTTGCTAATATTTAAAATTGTGGCACATTTTTCTTAAAAAGAATTAAATCCCTCTGAAAGAGTAGAATATTGTAAAAAATAACAGGGAGACTCTTCATTATATGAATTTGCTTAACATCCTTTCCCCTCAGATAACACATACACATTGGCTTTTAGCAAACTGCTTGGGGTAGAAGGGCTTTAGGCTGAATAGCAAGTGGGCCTCTGCTCAACCTCTTGCAACCCCAGCCCTCCCCCCGACAGCTAATTGCATTTGCTCACTTCTGTTTGTTTGTTTCTGGTGGTTATTTCCCTATCTTTAACTAACACGCGGTCATTGCTGTTTCTCATTTTATCGACTTCAGACATTGTTGACTTCCTGCCTTGAGAGATGTGGCTTTGCTCCGGTCCGCTAGCCCCGCCCACTACCCACACCATCCCTGTTTCCACTGACATCCCCCTTCCCTTCCTCCCTGTCAAATACACCACCCTCCCATCCCCCACCAGTTATCTCTGCCACTTGGAATGTATACCTAGATAGCCATTTCTTGTACTATCAACCATCCCTATCATCTCTTGATTCTCTGTAAGGTATTTGATATTCCCATCATCCCCCATACTTCTGCTCCCACTCACCTTCCACCCGCAGGCTGTTCACCACTGTCTTTACTTTTATATCATTACATCAGTTTGAATGTGCCCAAAACAAAAACAAAAAAACAGAACCCCACAACATCTCCACGTTGAAAATCCCATTCCAACATGGTGAACAAGCACACGGCTAAGACCGTAGTAGGCACTGTGTAAACACCTGGACAACTGAGTGTCAGTCATGTTTGCCAACACTGAGTTCAAACAACAGGGGTCTCACCATAGCCTCCTCATTCCTGGGAGGCAGATAGTAAGTTCATCACGATTCCAAGTGGGAACAAAGACAGAAGGCATTTCACAAACTTCTTTCTATGTTATTTAAGGAAAAAGCCCCGCATCTATTCTGTATCCTTGCAGGATTCTGAAAGGTCTCTACAACTGCATTAGATTTTTGAAAATGAGATTCAAGAAAGCAAGATAGAACCATCACAGACTAGTAGAGGAAAATGAGGCTGACTTAGGGGATATCCTTGGCCTTCTCAGTTTGTCTGAGCTGCCCCCAAAACTGTTTCGAACTAGAAGGACCGTGGCATGAGCCTTCTAGCATGTTCTTCCCAGAGTTGCAGGCTCTATTTCGTCCTGCCATGCATCCAGGTCATGCATGTGTGTGATATTTTCACGGAAATGCATAGAGCTTCATCCAGGGATTCAAGGGTTTCAATCATCTTGGTTTTCTCCGTACCCCCCATTGTTAGTCCCTTATTTTATTGTGCTAGAGCCTGAGTCTCCCGAAATGCAGACCAGTTCACTCTACAACTTTGCTGGAAGATGTCAAGCCCAGCGTATTGATCTGGTAGCTGTATTATCCGAAGCCGGTTGTTTATAACATGCTCTGACCTGCATGGAGCTCTCTCGGTGTCCTATTTCCCACCAGACACTGCAAACAGCCTCATTCCAGGATTTAATATAATGCTTTAGGAGTGTGACAGTCCCAGATTGCCCTCTGACACAGTCAATCAAGTAGAGAACCCCTTCCATTTTTCTTATTTGACCAGAAGAGAAAGCAAAAGTCCAGAGCAATTCTGTGCCTTACTCTAGTATGCACCAGTTTGGGGACTTTTCCTTACACTTGAATGGACCTCTGTTAATTCCAAGTCTAGAATGCTGGCCTCTATCCACCTCTGAACCCTGGGAAGCTGTGAATGTGTTACCTTATTAGGCAAAAGGGACTTATAAGTGTGATTAAGGACTGGGGAGACGGGTAGATTTTTCTGAATTATCCAGGTGAGTCCAATCTGATCACATGAATCCTTAAAAACAGAGAATATTTCCTGGTTGTGAGGAAGAGATGTGACTGTGGAAGGAAGGGGTCAGATGGATGCAATGTGGGAAGGACTCAGCCTGCCATTACTGGTCTTGAAGATGGAGGAAGGGGGCCATGAGCCACGGAATGTGGGCAGCTTCTAGAAGCTAAAAAAGGGCAAGGAATCAGTTTCTTCCTTAGCATCTACGGAAAGGAACACAGTCTTGCCAACACCTTGAATTTAACTCTGCGTGACCCATTTTAGGCTTTTGACCTATAGAACTGTATGATAATGTGTGTGTTGTTTTCAGTCACTAAGTTTGTTGTGATTTGTTATAGCAGCCTTAGGTAACCAATACACTGCCCTAGTCCACATTGGCATGCCCCCAAAAGATAAAGACAATCAATTCTTCATAACAACCAGGCACTTGAGAATTGCTTAAATCACATATGGGGAAATCAGCTACCTGGGACTCTTGTAAAATATGTCAAGTGATACCTGAGTTTCTCCAAACAGCTCAGGATTTATTCATGTAAGACCCAAAATGTTTTTTATTTTATTTTATTTTTTTAAAAGATTTTATTTATTTATTTGAGAGAAAGCACAAGTGGGGGAGGTGTGGGGGGGAGGGGCAGAGGGAAAAGCAGACTCCCTGCTGAGCAAGGAGCCAGACATGGTGCTCGATCCCAGGACCCTGGGACCATGACCTGAGCTGAAGGCAGACGCTTAAAGACTGAGCCACCCAGGCACCCCAACATTTTTTATTTTAAACCTTTTATGAGATGAACATTTGTAACCTTTAGGAAGTGTAAAATTTAACATTTTAAGTTAAACATTCAAATTTAACATTTTAACCTTTAGGAAGGTTAAATCCTTTATTAATCATATACATAATATATATATACACATACATCCTTCTCCATATACACGGATATATACATATATATTCGTTTCTATTTAAGCAGAATACACTGAACTTTGTTTCACATTTTTGCAACGTGTGGGGGGATTTCCTATTTTGAGCATTAGTTATTACCCAATATTATAGCATCCCCGTTGTGGCTGACTAAGTACTGGAAAACTACCATATGTGGCAGATTTTCTGAAATGATCCCAATTTTAATATTCTCTCCTACTTTCCTTATTTTGGTCAAATGACCTTTCCTGATTTTCTGCTCAGGTACTCGGGTCCTATAGCTCTACGGCTACTTGCCTTCAAAATAATCGGCCCCCAACTACTGTGCAAAAGGGAATTCTACATCGTGTGTTCGCCTTGAATAAATTAAAAAGAAATAAAAATATTTTGCCGTTCCCTGTTTGTTGCCTGTTAGCCCTGACAGAGAATTTTCTGCACCAACTTCTTAGTTAGGAGTGCCGTCCTGACCGGGCTGCTGGCCAGGGAGACCAAGTAACGCGGGCCACGGCGAGTTACCTGTGGTCATGTCGCACGGCCGGTCTGTAGGAGAGCCACAGGAAAACCCCGAGCCCCTTAGTCTCTCTCTGTTCCTTGACCTGGTGAATCTACCATCTTGCTTTGGACTTCAGTGGCAGCCCCAGCGTGTCTCCTGGGGGGTCCTTTAAACAAGACTCGAGCCACCAACCAAACCAACCAGCGTGATTATGATATCCCTTCTCAAAACAATACTTCCTTTCCAAACCCAGTCTCAGAAAACCTAACCCAAAACAGGCCTCCAAACTCCAACCACAGTCATCTTCAAAAGGCGTACGAGATGTTCCATTTCTTAGCCGTCTGGCGTCAGCCACCAAAGTCCGTGCCTGCTCAGATGACTGAGACCGGAGGCTCCTTTCCAGGGGGTGATGTGGCTGGAACCAGCTTTGTATGCAAGGCCTCCCAGCTTATTGGTCCTCGCCTCCTGTGGACCTTTTTGCTGAACTGAGCCCCCCCTATGGTTACTAATCGCTCTTTGAATACAAAGAGGTGTCAACAAGACTGTTGGGATGGAGCTGATCTTCCTCTGAGTTTTCCTAGCTCAGCTAGAGAGGGAGGGCTGAGGGAGAGAGAGAGAGAGAGTGTGTGTGTGTGTGTGTGTGTGAGACACCGTGAGTGTGAACTGTGTGGGATTGAGCATGTGTATGCGTACACTGTATGGGCACTCGTGCGTGCATGCTTCTGCGTGTGTGTGTCTGCGAGTATGAATTGTGTGCGTGCATGTGTGTATCCATGTGCATGTGTGTATGTATGTGTGTGTTCACACAGGCGACCAAAGGAAAAAAGACATGGAAAGATGAGAGCCTAGCAGGAAGAGAGCCAACAGGGAAAGACAGAGAAACAGCCACATGTAGGGACAGACGCAGAGAACGAGGGAGTGAAAGGAGCAAAGAGGGGAAACGAGAGACAGAGGGCAAAGGCTGAGAATAAGAGCACAGAAGGAAGATGGTGCACAAGGCAGAGAAAAGGAGAGGCCAGAGGTGAGAGGCCCCCATCATTGCCAGAGGTAAGACTTGCCCTTTAGGGGAGGCAGTGGGATTGGAAGCTCCTGGAAAGTCGGTGTCATTTCTTTGCCATTTTTCGGTCTTCTGGTCACACGGCTGCGGTCTTCCACCCCGTGGTCCCATCACCTGGCCTCAGCCTCAGCTCCAGCCCCCATGGCCCCGGGAGACAGAAAACCTCATTGTGGACCTGTGGGTTTATTTTTTTCTGATAACTTAGCAACATCAAACAAAGGAAGTCATGCCAGTCCTCTGCCTCAGCAAGGCAAACAGTCGCTGGCCCAGCCTGGGTGCCTCCCTCCCAGGACACACACGGATGAGGCTGGGGGCCAGAGGGGCCTGCGGGTCCTTGGGTTTGTGGGGCTGAAGGGCAGGCGCCTGAGTCTGGGAACAATAAAAACCCTGTCTGGCGTTTAGTGCAGAGCAGGGACCAGGGAGAGGGGTTGACCTGGGGAGGGACATGGCCCCAGCGGGAGCCTTCTCACACTTGTGGGACAGGCCGTCTGCCTGGGGACTGGGGAGGGTCTCAGGCCCAGCTCCCCCACAGATCTGCTGCATGACTTGTTTTCCTGTTTGGACCTGGGTTTATTTATTTATTTGCATGTGCAGAAGATGGAGTTGCACTGGATCTGTGGTTTCCAAAAGGTTCTGGGGATTCCAGCAGGTTCCGTGGGGCTCCTTCAGGGCCTGTGGATGGAAGGGAGGTAGTCGAAGGAGCAGGGAGTCAGGTTTCCCCTCTGCACTCACCTGAGCCGCCCCACGTCTACGTTCTGCTTCTGTTGGAAGACTGCTAAGCCAAAGCAAGTGTGGAACCCCTTGCGTGGGACGGCGTCCACATCCCTGCCAGTCCCTACACTTGATGACATACCCCTCTACTCCAGAGGGTGTAGCTGCGCTCCCGGGACCCCAGGACAGAGGGGACAGTGCACTTTGGCAGAAGAGAAGGCTCATTTCTTTCATGTGATTAGGGGATCTAGACTCTTCTTGGCTGGGCCCCAGTGCTGGAAACTCACCCAGAGAGGCTGATTCCTTGGGAAGGCACATCTGTGCGTGGGCTGAAGGAGGTGGAAGGGCACACCCCACCCCGAAGGGCAAGGTCTCAGCACTCTGGAATTTCTGGGTGGGGCAAACCATTATTTGACATAGTATTCAGCCATAAAGAAACAAAGAAGGTACTTTCTTGAAATCAGTGTTACCTTGATGATAACAAATCCTGCCAGAAACCGAGGGAAAATCCAGATTAGATGATTCGTTGGGTTAGAAGGTCAGAGTGAAGCTCTATCTATCAGATGGCAGTGGGTATGCATTCCTGCCCGGCTTAGTCCCCTGCACCACAGCCTTCCAGTGCCTTCCAGCCCCGCCCAGCCTGTCCACGCCTCACTGAGGCCCACCCACTTTGTCAACAAGCAGATGCTATCCCTCAGGATGTGTCATTGAGGCATATGCTATTTCTGGGCTTCTGAGCTGCCCCCACTCACGTCACAGTGGATTGCCCATTGCATGTTCCTGAAGGATCAGAGGGCAGGCAAGCGATGGGAAAACCAACCCTGCTCTGTTGAGTTCTCTTTGAGCTTCCCTCTTGGATTTAGGAGCACTGAGGTGGGGGGACCTGCCTGTAGGCTGAAGGTGAAGTGCGGGGGGTAGGGAGAGGCATTCGCCATCGGACGAAAATATGACCAGTTGCTCAAAAGCCAGGTGGATAAATCTGCCAAATCAGTGAAACGGCATCCTGTTCCATCCGGAGAGGACAGCCAAACACAGATGGACAAAGCAGAGTGCTAATTACATCTCAGAAGAAGATGCTAAATATTTAAATGCCTGCCTGGTGCCGATTCGTATCAGAGGGAATTTATGGGATTGGGTTTCATGGGCAGTAAACTTGTGTACCAAGTTCTTTTTTCCTCTCTCTTAAAAAGTGCTGTGTCCATGTTTTACCTCGTAGCAGGTAATGCCTATGTTCCCTTTATGGAAATCATCAGCACCTTCAGCTTCAGCCTGAGTTCTCCCACTGGGAAGTTCTTGAGCACAGCTGTCTCGTAGCTAGGGAAATCTCTTCATAATTGAACCATAGTTTATTACTGTTTCTAGGGGCAACCACTTCAGATTTCTAGCCTGTGGGTGGTTTGTTTACATGAGTCATGCAGGTGTTAATGTTCCTCCAGAAGAAACAGCCGTGTCCTTTTACCAGGCCAGGGCCCTCATTGCCAACCTGCCCGCTCGGGAGGCTTGCAAAAGCCAGTCCCCTTGCCTCCAAGGATAGCGAGACTGCTGTGACCACCATATGCAAACATTCCAGGGCCCTCGTGCCTCGGGTCACAGCTCTGAGACCCATTCTCGCTCTGTCCTCCTTCCATAAATCACATGCCTCCAATTCCTGTCTCAGGCAAGACAGCACATCCTATATTGGTGGCCCCGAAGAGCTGGCCTTAAAAGATCTCTCCCCTGGTGTCATAGTTGACAAGCCAGTCTGGTTTCTCTAGTTCTTCTAGAAATGCGCCTGGGCAGCAGAGCCTGAGGGTGGCGGCTCGGCTCCAGCACAGGGGGTACAGCGAGTTACATCTCTGGAAAGTGCTCTGCTGATTGCCCTCAGCTTCAGTAGATGAATTCTTCCTAGGAAGCATCCACAAGGCAAAGCGTTTCAGATCCGAGCGCCACAGACTTAAGGTGACGGACAGAGATGGACCCTGTTGCCTTGTGCAGATATCTAAAGGGCTGCTGCGAATAGGGTCTCCTCTACCAAACCACAGCAGGGTCTGAGTCAGTTCTGGCTGCTATAACAGAATCCCGTAGACTGGAGAGGCTTCTAAACAACAGTTAGTCCCCACAGTTCTGGAAGCTGGGCAGTCCGTGATCAAGGTGCTGGCAGGTTTAGTGTGCGGTGAGAGTCTGCATAGGCTCTGGCCATGTCCTTACCTGGTGGAAGGGGCAGGGCGGCTCTAAGGTCTCTTCTGTAAGGGCACTAATCCCATTCAAGAGCATTCCGCCTTCATAACCTAATTACCTCTCCGAGGCCCCACCTCCAAATACCATCACAATAGGGAGTAGGTTTCAACGCATGAATGGGGGGAAGGCACAAACACTCACTCTGTAGCAGGCTGTGCTCTGAGATTCTACTTTTAGAGATTTAGATCTTTTTGTTGAAACACAATGTGACTTATTATATTGTCAGCTGTTAGCAGCTTTGTGTGAATTAGTTTGTTCCAGAGTCCAATGCGACAGTTGGTCCAGGCGGCTTTGGACGGGTCGGGGGGGTGGGGGGTGGCGGGGGGAGGGAGGAAAGTCAGGACGGGAATAAAAGCTGGGATGAGGGCGCCTCTGCCATGGGCCCGGGGGTGCAATAGGGCTGTCGCCAGGGCGGGCTTCTTCCCGGATTTGCTGACAATATTGGTGGCGGTGGCAACAGCCCCGGTTTTAAATTTCCCTTCCTCCCACAGGTCATTGTCACACACAGTCACAGACACACAGTAGGACTGAAAGATGCATGCTCCTCAGCAAAGAGACAAATACTGTGATGACTCCACTTCGTGAGGTCACACTCCTAGAGACAGATGGGGAGCCGTTTAGGAGCTTGGAAGGGTTCTGGCGATCAGTTGTGCAACACTGTGAATATACTTACTACTACGGATATGTACACTTACAATGGGGAAGATGGTAAATTTTATGCTACGTGTATTTTGCCACAATTAAAAATGCTCTTCAGGGGCACCTGGGTGACTCAGTTGGTTAAGCCTCTGCCTTTGGCTCAGGTCATGATCTCGGGGTCCTGGGATTGAGCCCCGTGTTGGGCTCCTTGCTCGGCAGGGAGCCTGCGTCTCCTTCTCCCTCTGCTTCTGCCCCTCCCCCCACTCGTGCGCACGTGCTCTGTCTCTCAGATAAATAAATAAAATCTTTTAAAAAATAAATAAAAATAAAAATGCTCTTCAAAGACAATTTGGGCTTTTCGTATAGTAGGTCCTCACGTAACAGTCAACTGTCCGTTGAATTGATTATTTGCAGAGCATATTCCTTTTGTGAATTCCCAAACCTAAGAGAGAAGCTTAAAAAAACAAACAAAAATGAGCATAA
This sequence comes from Phoca vitulina, assembly GCF_004348235.1. Lineage (NCBI taxonomy): Eukaryota > Metazoa > Chordata > Mammalia > Carnivora > Phocidae > Phoca > Phoca vitulina. The sequence continues at coordinate 11,126,449 of NW_022589731.1, read as the reverse complement.
AGGGCCCGAAGACCCTCAGAAGCTGCTCTCCAATTCTGCCATGTTGAGGCCATTCCCCCCCCGCCCCCCCCCCCCCCCCCCCGCCCATCCCATCTCTACAATCTTCCCCACCATGGCCCTGCCCACGCTTCATCTTTCCTGGCCCCTCCTTTCTTCAAGATTCCTTTAGGCCACTTTACCTTCTGGGATGTTAACTTGTGCCTTCCCGAAGTATCTCTTTCTCATTTCCCTCACTTGTCATGGCTCTCATCCATTACTTGATCTGCAGAAGACCTAGAGTTGATGTTTGGGTATTTATGGAATTCTTGGCCAGGCCAGGGTGGGGAGTGGTGGAGGGGGTGGGGGGAGGGAGCGGGGGTGGGGAAGGTGGAGGGGTGGCGTTGGGGTGGAAATAGATGCTGCTGGGGAAGGGATGGTGAACACAGTAAGGGACAGTAAATACACTTCCTGTACACTGTTGGTTTTTTCCTGTCGATTCAGGACTTTTATCTCTTATTTCTCAGATTTTATGGGTTTGGGTCCTTGCTTATAGTCTCATGAAGTTGTGGAATGCAATTCAGTTCGTCACATTCAACAGATCTCATTGGAACCCACTGTGTCCAGAATGCCATTCAAAGGGTCAGAAATGACATCTGCCCCCAAGGTCCTTATGGTCTAGGTAAAAAGAAACAAGTACAAATGGAGGATTCTTTCCCAGTCACACTTAGCCTGGTGACTCAGTCTTAGGAGAAGCTCTCACTAAGCATAAAGGGGTCTCCAGATTATATGAGTTTGTAAGAATTCAGCTCTTTGCCTTACTTTTGATGACCGGCATTACTCTAGGAGGGAGGTCTCTCTGACATTTTGGGTCAGTGTGTAGGGATGTTCCATGGGTTCCAGAGCATTTAGCAATCCTGCTCCCAGGCATGAAATGCTAGGAGGATCTCTTACCCATTGTTTTAGCAACCCTCCAGAAGATTCTCATACATTTCCATGTGCTTCTTAGGGGACCATGTTACTGGACTGAGAACCACTAGACTCTAGGGTAGATATGGATTCCTATAGCTCCTATATGTAGCTTTCTAAAGGACGTGACCCTAGAAACTGCTCACAATGCTTAGACCCCAAAGCCAAAATGCAAATGACAAAGAAGGGATCGGATATGGTCGAATGAGTGCTCAGGAACAGCAGGGGGTTGTGCTGTGAGTTCTACCCACCCCTCACCCAAGCCTAAGCCAGTGGGATTTCCAGAGTAGCCCTTGAGAGTTTTGACAATGTGTTGATGTAGCTGGGAGATCCAGGGGGCTGGCCTCTGACTGTATGGGCTGGGGTCTAAGTGCTGCAGGAAATCGGAAGGCCAGAGAGGACTAAGTGTGTCAGAGGTGCTGGTGGGAGTCCCCTGCTCTCTCCCCACAGCTGTGGGAGCAGAAGAACAACCATGGGGCCCATCTGGGGTCTTGTGCTAAAGGACCAGCCTGGAGGGGCCAGGAGACCCAAGCAAGGGAGACTGGAGGTGTAACCCGGAGGAAGTCAGGATGGCCCAAAAATAAGGATCTAATCATCCTGTTAGGGAGCTGCAGAAGAGAGGGCCCAGCAGTCAGTTTCTGAAGGGCCCCGCCCGAGCCTCAGCCTGGACTCTGCCAGGCTGAAAGGAACACAGAGCTTAGGAGCTCCCATTGGAACAGGAACTGTCTGAAGCCCTTGCTTCTCTTCTCTCCCCCACCTCCTCCCACTCTCCACCTGGCAGCTGAGTGAGAAGGGTTAGAAGAACTATTCCCCCTCCCCGGGGCACCTGGGTGGCTCAGTTGGTTAAGGGGCTGGCTCTTGGTTTCGGCTCAGGTCATTATCTCAGGGTCTTGGGATTGAGCCCCACGGTGGACTCCGTGCTCAGTGGGGAGTCTGCTTCAGTATTCTCTCTCCCTCTGCCCCTCCCCCTCTCTCTGCCCCTCCCCCCTGCTCACTCACTCTCTCGATCTAAAATAAATAAATAAATCTTAAAAGAAGAAGAAGAAGAAGAAGAAGGAAGGTGAAGAAGAAGGAGGAGAAGGAGGGGAGGAAGAAGAAGAAGAAGAAGAAGAAGAAGAAGAAGAAGAAGAAGAAGA